>NC_068279.1:11136279-11436279 GCF_025860055.1 Xyrauchen texanus
GGGAAGACCCAGGATTAGGTGGAGAGATTACATCTCCACACTGGCCTGGGAACGCCTCGGGGTCCCCCAGTCAGAGCTGGTTAATGTGGCTCGGGATAGGGAAGTTTGGGGCCCCCTGCTGGAGCAGCTGCCCCCGCGACCCGACTTCGGATAAGCGGTTGACGATGGATGGATGGATGGATGGACCTATCATATAGCTTCAGAAGATAGGATTTGGAGTCTTATGGATTACTTTTAATCTGACTGTATGTCCTTTTTGAACCATCAAAGTTCTGACCACCATTCACTTGCATTGTATGGACCTACAGAGCTGAGATATTCTTCTAAAAATTGTAATTTGTGTTCTGAAGAAGAAAGAAAGTCATACATATCTGGTATGGCGTGAGGGTGAGTATATGATTAAATAACATTCATTTTTGTATGAGACCATGCTTTTAAAATAAAAAAAAACAACTCAATTTTGATTCATTTTTAGATTTAGACCTCAAACATGCCCTAGCGAAACGTGCAAAAAAGGGCAAGCTTTAAATATATTTGGACAGTCCTCATATGTTTTTTCACTGCCTATTCATTTTCTCCCTGCAATAAAAATGGATTCAGTATTTACAGCTGAGAAGGACTTCAGTTGACTTTTTTTGTGTCAACAGACTGTATTCGAAATTGCTGTCAGGGATCCTAGTGATCTCTCTCTCTCTTCTTTCTGCCTCTCTTTAGCTCTCTTTTGTTGTGTGTTAATTAAACCAGAAATGTGTTGGACTTTTTTAATATGAGGTCCAATGGGTTATTTGCTCAGTGGGCTTATTAGGAACAATATGGGGTCAATGGAAAATAAGCCACAATAACTTTTTATAGAGTCAAGGTAAACACAATATTTTTTCATGAATACAAAAATAAATAATATATATATATTACATTGTAGAACATGTTTGTATTGGTGCTTAAACAAATATATATATAGTTATTCTGCTTTTAAGATATGAGCAAACAGGCTTTTCAAAGGCACTGTTTCTTATAAGCCCACATTAAAATAAACGTATATTTCAGATTTTATCATTACAGACAGACCACCAAATCTGGTCACTTTATATTAGGTGGCCTTAACTACTATGTACTAACATTAAATACATACAAGACTATATATTTACTGTGTAACTAGGAGTATGTGTAGGGTTAGTGGTTTGAGTTAGGTATTGGGGTTAAGGGTTGGGTTAGGGGTAAAGTTAACAGTATAACTACAAATGTAATTAAATGCAAGTACTTTAAATGTATACAGTATGTATATACATAATAAGTACAATGTATCAAATTGTTAAGTACATAGTAGTTAAGGCCACCTAATATAAAGTGGGTCCATAAATCTTATTTGAGCTCAAGAATCTTCTTAAATATTTTAATTTGTTGTGGCTATCAGCCGTTTTATTTTCAAATACATAAATATAGCTGTAAAATAAACAAATAAAAAAATATATAATAAATAAATTATGTTGCTCTTAATTTTTTTTATCATTCCTCATCCAGTATGTTCACGTGACTCCAATAACTTTTTAGAAGTCATCAAAACTGATGAACCCAAGAACTAAACATTTTATTGGCTCCATATAAAAAAATATATTATACCAATAAATATGTTCATCTCCTCTGCAACAAGTAATTTTATATCTTGCTTTGTGTTTTTTATATTTCAAAATAAAACAGTAAGGGGGCTTATATGGTATGTGGGCTTAATAGGGTCACTTCCCCTCTAGCCACTGCATGCTGATCCTCATCCTTCCATCCATATAGGAAAGGTTCAGAAAGGTTTGAAAATACTTACAGATACATGTGTGAATTTTTCTGTAGATGTTATAGTAAATTGTGTAAAAGGAATGGCATACATGAAAAAATATTGAGCATGACACCCCTGGCCAACTGCCTGCTGAAAAAGAGCAAGAGCTCCCTCAAATGACACAATCATCGATCTCTTGAGTTCCACTCTAGTGACAATGTGTGAAACTTATGGATCCTGTTAGTCTGTGTGTAGGAATAAGATATGCTTGCAGACAGTTGTTTATGTGTGGGTGTTGGTTTGTTTTGAAGTGACCTGTAAGAACATACATAGTGTTTAGCCTACTAACAAAAAGAGAAAGATCTTCAGTTAGTCTGTTTTCTCTGCTCACAATGCTGTCTTACAAAAGAAGTCCTCAGTTGTAGAGAGGCAAAAAACCATAAGCATACCCAATCTCAACCACAGACACACAAACACTGACAACTGTGTCAGTCTCTAGTGTGCTAAAATGGAGCGATATTCCCTGAGGCAGACTACGAGAGGTTAGAGCTCTTGAGCTCAATGAAAGAGTTCATCTTTCATCTCATCCTCTTCACTCATGCAAATACACAGATCGCATCAACAAGCAGTCACAACCATATGTCATAAAGTGCAGGGTCATCATTTTGTTGTCACTGAATTATCAAAAATGGATGAAGGCAAATTCTATTCACAGCATTACATCATTAAACTAAGTCACTAAGAGTTTAATGCTCAATGTGTTCACAATGTAACCAAATTTGACCTTTGATTCTGAAGATGACATTGTAGCGCCTATGAAGTCTGACTGCTTATTAGCCCCTCATGTTTTTACAGTCCAGAGGTGGATATACTATCAATAGGGGTGGTGTGGCGTAGAGCCAATGCAGATGTTGCACAAAAGTTGTGCAAAACTAATTCTGCCAGCCATGGTTTTGTGGCAATAAATACATATTTTTGTCAAAAGAAAGCCAAAGTTCAGGTCTGTGGCAACTCCACAAAGGAGGTAATTAGACAATCAAATAGTAGATGTCTAGACTAGAGAAAATGTGGCAACTCAATGAAACTCAAGTATTAAAGCTCACATTTTGCTACCATTTTTCCTGCTGGTGTGACTAAATTTAGTCTCACTACAGAGTTTGCCATCTTTCCCTCCCTCTCTCTGTTTGTGCGCTGTAATTTTCTATTAAGCAATATCAAATGACCAACGCATCCAAAACGGAATGTAATAGCAACATCCGCTATCCGCTACCTGGATCAATGGACAGAGCAGAGCGAGAGCAGAGTAGGTGTGTTTACCCGTGTATCCGATCTCAAGCTCTTGTCCGTGTAGCGTAATAATTACAGGGCTGTAAAATCATTACACATTAAAACGTACCACTGTTTAACCCTAGAACGTGTGGCAGGGAAGGTTAAATGCCTCCTTTGTATTAGTGGCTTGTTATATATAATTGAATTATTGTCAGCCAATCAGCAGTCACTGTCCGTCTATTTAAGGCTGGTATATGCCAATTGGGTATGCGTCACTGTTGAGTACCCGTCACTTCCGGTCTATGCCATTTGCTGATAGGTATGTATAAAGATATGAATGGTTTAGCTCCCCAGTTCTTAAGTGACCTTCTGTTATGCTAGAATCCTTCACGTTCACTACAATCGCAAAATGCTGGTCTATTGATGGTACCTAGAATATAAAAATAGAGGTAGATCCTTTTCCTATTTGGCACCTAAATTATGGAATAGCCTTACTAGCTGTGTTCAGGACTCAAAGTCTAGACAAAAGACTCTTCTCTTCAATCAGGCATACACATAGTTGATCCCTCAACTAATAGTTATGCTGTATGTATTAGTCAGGTCTGTCAGGACTGGAAACACTTCTCATTTTCTATAACTCTGCTTTTAAGTGAATGGCATCTACACTAATATTATTCTCTCGGTTTCCCTGTTTCAAGCTCGGGATACATATCCTGAGGTTACCAGAGTCTGCCAGACCCAGCTTCGAGTTGATCCCAATGACTCACTGACGTGTGTGTCACTAAGTGATGCCTACTAAGTGCAGCCTGTGCCAGACAGCAAGGGGTGCTTCAATCATCACTGACTGCATCATTTCAGTCTTCCATGATGGACTTCACAGAGGATGAACTGCTACCAACTCTACATCCCAAAGTATATTCCGATTTTGATGTGAAGGCTCAGTGTCTGCATACAGTCAAAAAAGAGCCTGTCAAAGTACACACAATTTGACAGTGCACACATACACAGACTGCTACAAGGCACCAAACTATTTCTCTTCAGGAGTTTAGACCCATAAAGATGTCTTTATATTCCTTAAGACTCGAGTTGTACAAATGCAGGTATCTCCTGACCTCCTCACACACATGCTCTAGATGTGCATATCTGCTGTTGATGTTTTTACCTTTGTCTCCTGTTGTTCAACGGTGATTGCATCTTCTTCTAACAGTTCTTTGTGACAGCAACAGCTCAAATGTGAGTGTTGCCACATTGTGGATCCACTAATTCATGCAAATAATTCCAGGTGCATGCGCATTCTGCACATTCAAAAACACGTGGTTAGAAAAATCTGTTGATGACAAGATTTGCGTCATGCGTTCTGTACACGGAATTAACAGTAAGATCTGGGATCCTTCACTTTCTACTGGCTGGACCTCGAGCTTAGGATGGCCAGCATCCTCTTGGTCATAGGATGGACTATAGTCTCTTATAATTGAATTCATAGATGCTAAATTAATACCAACTTTAAAGCCTTAATCAGCCAAATAAAAGGACACTGAAACTATGTGCATTTCTGAAGACAAAACATCAGATGGAATTCTTGTGAATAATCTTAGAGTTTGTTCAAAATTCTTTAGTTTATATATTGCCCCACCAACATCTACTCAGTTTACTTACATAAAAACAAGATTTGTACTACACATAAATAACTGTTGTTGGAGTTGTATTCATGCTGTTTAGCCATAGGGGAACTGGTCCCCCGGTGAGCCTGGTTCCTCCCAAGGTTATTTTTTTCCATTAACCGAAATCTTTTGGATTTTTTTGTTCCTTGCCACAGTCACCTTTGGCATGCTCACTGGGGGCCTAAAAACAATTATTTTTAAGGCATGCTTTTTAATCTGGTTATGCATTTGAACCGCACAATGAGGAACATAGCACCATTTTTTGTTGTTGTTGTTGTTGTTGTGACATTATAATTTTCTGTATAGCTGCTTTGAAACGATGTGTGTTGTGAAAAGCACTATGAAAATTAATAGTTTCTATCTTTAAATTATTATTTTATAGGCCCCAGAGACCCAATCGTGCTACCAAATTAGGTGCTGGTGCCATCAACTGTAGAACTTGGTGGCATCGGTGCCACCACTCTCAAATGTAAGTCTGGAGCCCTGAAACCCCAAAGAACCAAATTCATTATTGGTAGATTATGAGAGACAAATAGAAGCAGTTTAGTGTTACCCAAGTGGAAATGCATTAATACTGCCATTATAAAACACAAAGGTGATAAATCAACCATAATTTATTATTATTTATTTTTCAGTATTTTAGAAGGACACAACATCTGTGGCAGGGATCTTCTGTTAATGGATGAATCCAATGGAATGGTGTTACGTTCCCCACGTGTATATGTTTTTGTTTTCATTATTCCCTCCCTCTTTGGTACGCTCTCTATCTGCTCTTAGGTGGCCGTGATTGGCTGTGTCAGATGTTCATCATTATTAAGGCGGTTCTTCAACGTCCATTCTGATGGCGCCCAGCTGTTTTAAAAGACAGCGTGTTTCATTCAAGCGAGAGCGCGTGTCTGTTCGGTGTCTTGAGAGGTGTACGTTGTATGCAGTTTTCGTATGTGTAATCTAGCATTAATTGCTTAGCCCTTTTTTGTGTCTTGTGATACTGTTCAGAGTCTAATGGCTTTTTAACGCTAATGGGAAAGGAGTACAGGTTAGTATATCGCGATATACACTGTGCCCGTAGTATGTGTAAGTGTTAGACACACTAGGGAAGAAGTGTGCGCCACTCTCTGTATTTTTTTTGCTTTTCTTAGTTAGGGTTATCTGGGCGTCGGATGCGCTGAAGAACTCTGTTTATTTTCTACATTTTACTTTGGCAGATTAGGAGTAGATTTAGGGGATTGTTTTGGTTATATTTGTTTTGTTCCTTTGGCGCCACTTAAGTTCTTTTCCCATCTATTTACTTATTTATTTATTGTATTGTTTTCTCATGAGTATTGTCAATATTGCACATAGCGCATTTACTGGATCTAGTGGCTTCGGCTTTTTTTGTAATAAATTATCCAGTTGATTACACTTCTAACAGTTTTGTCATGTGTCCTTGTGCTGCGGCCTATTTACCAGTGGTGATATAATATCTAAATGTTGCGGTACATCCCTTAGACCTTTATTTATAACAAATGGAATGTTTATATCAGCTATTACAACATAAGCCACTTTCCAACAGAGTATTAAGGCTATCAGACTACTCTTTCTGGAATAACACAGAGAATCTGGCATAGCCATACCACTAATCTGCAAATCCAATCTCACTCTGATACTCATCTCTGCTTAATCTGATGGGAATCGGTCTATCGCTGCTCATAGCAAATTAGTTTGTGTTTGTGCTTCCGTGGAACCATTCATAGCTTTTATTTCTAGTGAAGACTACGTTTACACCCTGATCATCCAAGATGCCTTGAGATGAAAAAGATACACACTGTGATTCAAATACCACAATAAACTTCAGTGATAACAAAGGAATATTGTCTCTTTAACATGAAAAGGAACAAAAGGTTTGCCTTCCATTCTAATCTAATATAATCATCATACAATTTTCTGGCAAAGCTGTTACAAGGGCTGTCATGATTATGAAATTTGACTGACAATTCATTGTCAAACAAATAATTACGATTATGATGATTAATTGTCTGTTTTAGAGCTCTCACGAGTACGATGATCATGATGATTAATAGCAACCCTCTATGGACACTTTGGAGAATGAATCGCCATTGGCAAGTACATTTTAGTTTTTACTTGCCAGACTTTTGGCAACACGTAAGCGTAATGCAAATTAAAACTACAAAGATATTAAGAAACCCAAGAAGGGGTTATCATATACATACATATATGATATGTATATATATATATATATATATATATATATATATATATATATATATATATATATGTGTGTGTATATATATATAAGCATTATTACACAAGCAAGAGTGTGATATGGCCCTACATCAGCACTTCTGTGATTCAGCCGCAGTCTGATTCCGATTTCGATTACATTCAATATCGATTCATATGGGTATATTTATGTTATAATGTCCAATTTGCTTACATTTGAAAGAAACTCTCTACCAAATAATGTTGGTAATTTTACTGGGTACCTTCTAGCTATGTACATTATGAAAATATAAATTTTACTAATTACATTTGTAAAGGGATCAATGGAAAGGAGGAGGCGAGAACCGGCTTTTCAATATAAATAATAGTTTAATGACAAACTTAAAAGAAGACACAAACAAACATGACAGACATGTCCGCTAACGATCTCTCTCTCCTGCACGATCCCCTGCAGTCGACCTTTAACCCTCATGGAGGCATAATTAGCCTAATACGGGACCGGGTGTGTAGGATCACGACCCGACCCCGCCCTCCGCCCTGCCACAACATTATTTTAGTTTTTCATTATTTTGTCCACATGTTAGCTTTTTAAAAATCAGCAAATTCAAGTATTATATCAATTAATATTATATTATATTATATTATATTATATTACATATATCATATTCTGTTACATGTTTATTGTTTACATGCATCATTTGTAGTATTTACAGGTATTTCAATTGATTTGTTGAACATTTGCTTAAAACCTGTACTGTCTCTTTAAGAAAACTGACTGTTCAGTCTCTAAATGACTGCATATTAACAAGAGAGGACCCGAATGGCTTTACCTCCTCTGTGCTATGCATGATTAGAATTAAATGTTTATTTTCTTGTTGTTTTTGAACAACAACTGACTAAAAAGAATGGAAAGATACATTATTCAATGACAAATGTATTGTGTGGATCTCGTCTTTTAACACACACACACAACAAGTCATTCCCTTAAAGGCTACTACACAATCACTGTGTATAAAGTGAATTAAATCTGAACATTTACCACCCAGTGGCTTATCATTTGATATTTTAGTAGCACTATTATTGGGTTGCAAATGAGAGTGATTTCCTCTCATCGTAGTAGAGGGTTGCGCAAAGAATAAAAGATTGATCTTGGGATTTAAGAATCGATATCGAGATTGTTCAAATGAAGATCAAGATGCAACGGAAAATTTATATTTTTACCCAATCCTAGTTCACATGCATTGTGAAAACAAAGTGATGCTGCAGGTTCACACATCCACACAAGTCCAAACATTTGTAAATGCTGTAAGTTAGGGCTGGGTGATCAATAACATTTTATTTTCAATTACGATTTTGGCTTCCAAAGATTATGAAAACAACATGATCATGATTAAGCGATTATTGTGCCGCATTCTGTTTCGTAATAAAAACACCCCGGCATTATTTCTTTAAAGTATCCTTTATTAAAGTTCAAATAAAAAGCAGGTTATGAAAATAAATTCCAAAACTGGCATTTCTCTGTGCGGTTCACAGCGCAATTTACATTCAAAGTTCAAGGAAATCCAGATTAAAAAGACTATTCTTAAGTAAGTCTTATATTCAATAAATGCATAATGTTTCCAAAGTCAATGAGAAATTATGGTAAATAATCATTATCTCAATATTTACCAAAATAGTCATGATTACGATTTTTGCAATAATCGAGCAGCCCTAATACAAGTTACAATACAAATCTAAAAACAGGACACAGTATAATTGAAAAGGACAAGGTGACAGCACAAACAACAGACTTATAATAAGCAACACAGCAAACTCAAATACACATTCCACTTTCAGTGTTCCAACAAAATAAAAGTTCCAAGTGAAGGTAAGTACGACAGCACCTTCAGCTTCACACCAAAATAAATCTCCAGATGAAGATGATGTAAATACCACAGAAATATATTACTCTTGTACAAAACAAATGTAATCCTCATAAAAAAAATTATTCAGAATTATATTGTATTATAACACAATTCAACTGGGCTCCAAAGAAAATGTACTTATACAGTAGTTGCACACCCTTTATCATTCACAAAAAAAAATAATATATATATATATATATATATATATATATATATATATATATATATATATATATATATATATAGGTAAATGTTGTTTTTAGGACTGTATTGTTGTATAGGTGCATCTAAATGAAAATGATTCAAAATTCAAAATTCAGGGCCTGCAATTTTCAAAACATTTATATTCAATCCAAAATAGCCAACTTGCTATGGCGTGGAGCTAATGACTGTATTTTGGAAAGTTGATGAGTACAAAATATGTAGCAAGTTTTGTGACCATAGAAGAAACTGACCCAACCATTTTTGTCAAAAGGTGTCGCTTCAGAGCTCCCCAGTCGTGCCCATGTGTCAGGCCCAATGGCTGACGACTTTGACGTGTGTGCAAAATTTCATGGAAATTCAAACATGCCAAGTACTTCAAAAACATGTGAATACACATAAAAAGGAATAATAACATTTAATGTGTTGCCATGGCAACAGTATTTAAGATATCAAGAATCCCTTCAGAATTTTAAATTTGCACAGTCTTAGAAAAAAATGCAATTCAGGTAAAAATAAGAGGGATATTTCAAAGTCTGTTAAAAGTGCCACACTTCCTTCCACCAGTTGGTGGCGCTACGACCATGACCCACAATAGCCACATCAATGTGATAAGCCTGCAAGGACAAACATTTGGCTCAGTTTTTAGGTAAATCACACCATGAACACAGAAGATATGAAACACTTCCTTTTTCCCATTTTTTTACATTACTTTATTATGTTGCATGGCAAGACCATTCGATATATAAAAAATCATGTCAATTTAGCATCGTCAATGTCTTGGCATGATGTTACCCACATTTGGTACCTGTATCATGAAATCCCTAGGAGGAGGATTTCAAATTTCACAGCATGCATTTTTCAAACAATCTAAATTGGCCAACTTTCTGTTGGGTGAAGCTTATGACTGTGAGTGTGAAAGTTGTCTTGCTTGATGAGATCTATATGTGTACAAAGTTTGTTGACAGTACCTCAAAATGGATCTACAACAGAGCCCCCGGAATACACCCATCTTCTAGGTGGTACTATAGAGCTCCCCTGCAACTTTGCCAAGCCCTAATGGCTGACAACTCTGATGTGTGTGCAAACTTTCAAAAGTTATCATACATGTAAGTACCCCAAAAGTACAGAAAGCCTTGAAAAGAACAAGAATCCTTAGAAGAACAATAGGGTCTCTGCACTTTCAGTGCTTGGGTCCTAATAAAGAATAATCCTTAGAAGAACAATAAGGTCTCCACACTTTCAGTGCTTCTGCCCTAATAATAATCCTTAGAAGATCAATAGGGCCTACGCAATTTCAGTGCTTGGCCCCTAATCATAATAATCCTTAGAAGAACAATAGGGCTTCTGCACTTTCAGTGCTTGGGCCCTAATAATATTGGGAAACTTTTAAGGCTGTTTTTCCAACAACATCAGACTCTAAAAACCCTTTTTGGTTCTAAAAGGAACCTTAATCTTTTGTTCTTGTTATGCGTTGTTACCTGTGAAGTGGTTACTCAGAGCTTTTTTATGATGATAATGGTGGTGGTAATAATAATGGTAATAACAACTTTTGAAACTGTGCATTTCTATCACTTCTCTTTTCACTCACTTCCAAGGTCTTTCTGCCTTCACTCCGTCAGGCCATTCATTTGATTGTCTGACTCATCCTTAAAAAGCATGCTGTGCCTTTTTGGGAGACAATGTGCAAAAATTACCACTGATGCATTCCAAGACAGCTTGGTTCCTTGGAGCACTCTCCAACATATTCCATCTGAGTGATGAAGTTTTGATTGATAATGCTATACACATTTCGGGCATCTCTACATCTCAACAGAATTTCTCCTCCCCAAAAAATAGCTGCCAAAGTTTCACAGAGATGCAAATCCAACATAATTTACAACCACCCAAATGTTGTAATCTGTTCCTGTAAATCTATCTTTTTCTTCCGTCTCCAGCAAATAAATCAGAATGTGGACTGCATGTGTTATTCATAAAACTATACTGCACTCAAAAATCTTTAAAATTTCTCTCCCAGAACCTACCTTTGGTGTGAAATTCCCTCAGAGAGACACATGAAAATATTTAAAGTGATTGGTTAGGTACATTTACTATGTCTCAATAGACCCATATTATAGGCCATTTAGGTACTTTTCCCTGTGACTAGCACTTTTCATCACGTCCTTAAAGCCCCGTAAAAACATGCAGCAACTTCCATCGACAAAGCATGTGGGCATCGCGAGTGTCACGACAAAGTTTAAACATTTTTAACTTAATGCAAGTGAGGAGCGACTTTCGAGAGCGACAATTAATAGGAGTGAAGAAGGTATCACTGGAGCTCACATCATTCGTCTTCTTCGAGATAATGGAGTCGAGTGCAGGCAAGACAGAGAAGTTTCTGTGAGCTATTTCAATATTCTATATTATTCGTCTGTAATCACATGCATGGATATAATAAAAATTATATATGGAAAAGAAACTGTCAGAGTGAGTTGATAGACTGTTCTTCTTAGTAATGATATGATGCACTAAACACTGCTGCTGGTTATTCAAAAACATTCTCCCCAGCAGAATATGCATTTTTATGGACAAAAAAATGAATCCATGTCAAATTAGAGTGATATCTTTGTTTTACTGTCAAAATGCCTCATCTGTGATCAGATTTTCAAAAGACATGCCCAGATGCACACCAATAATGTTAGATCGACAACAGTAGAAATGCCCATGAGTGACTTCAAAGTACAGAAACAAGCGACGTCAAGCAATCAAGTCGCTGCATTTGAGTGTATGGGGGTTTAAGAGTTCCATTCATCCAAAAACACTGTTGTTTTAACCACTAACTGATTAGGCAGGAAGACAGCCGCTCACATTTTTGGATGCAGCCCTAACAATCGTGTCAATGTTGTTGATTAGTTGTTGTTGCTATTGAATCATGCATGCAATAATATCTGAAAAAAAAATTGTCAATACTAGACGATGTCACTATAGGTGTTATTTTTGTGAGCGCGAATGCAAGAGGGGAAAAGTCTCCTCTGGTGTCCCATTCCTCGTAAGAGTTCTCATCTAGAAAGTTATTAAGGGTAAAGTACTGGGACTGTAGGTGGGAAAGGAGCTAATGATGACTAGTTCCTTCATGAACTTGGAGGTAGTCTTTGCTATAGGGCACTGGTTCTCAAATTTTACATTGGACATCATGGATCGCATTATCTTTATTTTTTATTTTCCTTATCTTTTTCGTGGTTTTCAAATAAAAGGGCATGCATCAAGTGACATTACTTCTGTTCTTGATGTAGACAAAAAAGATACAGATAGTTTTCTCTCCCCCCTTTTAAAAGTTGATGAGCCTATTTATTTATATATAAGAGCCTACTATATTTATTACTCAGTTTATTACCTAATATTAAACATAATTCAAACAGAAAGTATATTAGGAGGACTTTGTCCATAATTTGTCCATTAGTCTTCTAGGTCCAGACTTCATGTACTTTATAAATTCACCTTATAATTACAGTGCAATGCCATATAAGCACAGATAAAACCATGTATGGCTCCTCTTTATTGTGGTAAGGTCAATGAAGGTAGTTACAAATTAAACTGTTTTGTAATAAAAAATGGTAGCCAAAACACATTTAGAAACTTAAACTACAACTAACAAAGTTGTTATAAAAATGAGTTCCAATAGATTACACTAAATACGTAGATTTTTAACTGTAAAATATGTCAAAATACCACAGTTACTGTTGCAATAGTAAAATCATAAATTCATTTTAGTAAGTGTAAAGTTAGCAGGAGGAGGCAGACGAGGAGTGCGGATCTAAGTGCGTGTTTATTGATCAAAGTGAAAACAAGACAGACAGGAACAAAGGAAACGTCCACAAGGGGAAAATTAAACCAAAACATGAAAACATCTAGGGTACATGAACTGGGGGAACATGGCAAGACTGCTACTTCCAGACATCCACAAACAACGATCGACAGAGACTGAACAAACAACCAGGGTTTAAATACAGAGAAACAATAATGACAAAATGACAATCAGGTGAGAACAATAATACAGAGCTGTGATGAGGGCCGGGAATCATGGGAATTGTAGTTTGAGACAGGGGACACGAGAAACACGGGGCAGACAACCAGGAATCGTAACAGTAAGGGTGATGTGTAATTTGAAAAAAAAAAAAGATTTGCCGCATGCAAGGTGTAGTCTCTTTTTCTCATCAGTGCTGTTTATAATGTCAAGGCTGTCTAGCTGTTTGAGAAGTTTAACTTAAATTAAGAAATTCAATGATAATATAATTAATTAATTAATTTGAGAAATTAAATGGGTCGCATCAGTGTTGTGGTCTGCCTCGTGATAATGTGGAAAACCCGGTTGATGTCCGTGGTCCAGAGATACAGAAAGTTAGAAAAGAGCAGATCATTGACCCAAGTGTTCTGTGATGGCTTCTGTGAATGCATCACATTTTCAGATGAGAAGCATATTTAGCATATAAAGCACAGACACAAGGTGACTATCAATACATTTGCCTTGGCAGCCCAAAATATTGCCGGCTGCAAAGAATTGAATGTAGGAAGAACTCTTACATCATTCTTTCCCTGCTGTCCGCAACCCATTCCGAATAAACCTACAGACCTACAATTGCTATAGAGCAGTTTTTCCCAACCTTTTTTCTGCCACGGCACACTTTTTACAACAAAAAAATTCTATGACACCACTATCCCACATAGGCTACTCATAGTCAATATTTTTCCTTTTCAAGAACTTGTCCATGTTTTCTGTCCATCTTAGTAGCGAGTTTACTTGTAATATTTGAAATTTGGCAAAGCAAAAAAAAAATTCACAAAGGTAGGCTACGCTGTGTCAGATCACAGGTGGCAAGAGCGCTAAATGGGTAATGAAAAAAACAACAAATTAGCTTTTATCAAATTTCTAGATTTGTTCTTGCAATGCCACAACATATTACAGGGATGCAAACTCATGAGGGGTGAAAAAGGTAAGACTATCACTGGTCCTTGAAAAAATTTTCTGGGGATGTTTTTTAAATAATTAAGCTAAAGCACCAATTCCAGCTAAAATTGTGCATAATTAGCTGCAAAATAAAGAGTATTTTGGTGAGGCTTGCTTCTGTTTCACAAACTTGTTAAATTTTATTAACTGATTAGTTCAGTGACCCCTTCTGAAAATGACACTAGGTGGTGACAAATGGGCGTCTTATGACTATGGGTGTCATTCATGACCAAAATCTACCAAAAGACTTTATAGTGTTTAAGCATTAAAAGAACAAAGCAGATCTATAGTCTTCCTTCAGTCTGAGCATAATTTTCCTTCCAAAAAGGATAATAGTCTAATAACAGTGAGTTTCAATAATGTCCTTACTCCTTTATTAAAACTTGCATGGCTACAAATCTACTTACTTCAGTTTAAGAATTATAAACACAAAGCAGATCTATGGTATCATTTTCCTACAGTAGCCTAGCTAAACTGCTGCTGAGCATGGCTTTTATCAGAAAAGACCACAATAATAGACAAATAATAATAATTTTGAGTATCAATAATGTTCTTTCGTCATTGTAAAGCGCATTTCAAATGAGATGAGTTATATTCTCCCGCCAACGTCAAGCGCCGCATTGCCCTCCACATGACAAGAGTTGCAGAAAGTGTCACAGAGGAGCGATTTTACGAGTTTGCCATGTAAAAAAGTGTGAGGTTGAAAACTTTTATTTGGGAGAGAGAAAAAAAGCTTGCAGTTGCTTTGATAGCAGAAAGTAATAAAAAGACTCGTTTATTAGGTCTAAGCATTTTCTTGGTGAATTTAAATGAGTTCAATAACTGGGGTCTCAGATATTCATAAACAATAAGGTAATATTTAATTAAAATAAATTATGAGACATTCAATGACTCTTCACAAATTTGGACAGATTTTAAATATTTCTTGTTGCTTAGTACTCTCAAAGACATTATTGGTGAAGCAAAAATGTGTGTGAAAAACACTTTGGTGTAAAGTCACTTCATAGACTTCAATGTATTCTGCAGCGTTGACGCGAGTCATGTGAAAGACCCTTAACGCATATAAATATCACTCACCTTTGCACATTACTCAATGCTCTTCACAATCACAAAAGTGACCTTCACAATCACAAAAATGAATTTCTATGAAAGGTGAGAGTTTGGATCCCTGAATTTTTTTTTCATGCATTTATTTATTTTGTGGAACTTGATAATTTTCCACAGCACACCTGACAATCTTTCACGGAACGGTTGCTGGGAAACACTGCTATACTGTTATCCATATTCCTCATTGACTGTCTTTATATATTTCACACCTCCTGAGCTGTGAAAGAGCTCTTAAATGTGCTCCAGAAGAGATGAAAGGGCAACTGTCGAAGGTCACGGCAACCAACCAAAGGGTTTTCTCACCCTAAATGGAGGTGAAGTTCCATTAGCAGCTTGTGCTACCATAAAAGGTCAGTCATGCTAAAAATAGGGCCTATTGAGGGAATAGAGAAGTCTCTTTAGACAGTGATCTCCCATTAAGACTGAAGGACCGTTTCATTAGACGGATCAACTTAGGGAACTAGCTCGCTAATCATCAGATTCATGCATTAATGCCTGAGATCTGGAGTCTTTAAGTAGAGAGGATTGCACTCATAAATCTCCCTCAGTGACAATTTGATCACTGGCATGTTAAAGCAGCACACAATTGAGTTTGTTTAAGTGTCTCAGGTCTCCATACATGTCGACGTACCCTGTTTGATATCTACTCATGTTACTCTAAGTGCTTATAGGCCACACCTTTCCAATTTCCAGTTTTTCCTACATTTTTTAAATCTCAGTGAACTAGATGTGTTAGTGGAAAACAGACATTCTCAATTTGACATTTTGTTTAGATTTCTATCTCTTATGTCTCTGCTAAAGTTTACACACACCATCTTGTCCTTGTGTCATGCCCATGCCCCCTGTTTTTTACTCACTCCCTCCCTCCTGCCCCCAACCTTTCTCAGAGAACTCTTGTCTCTTTTCTAAAACAGAACAGCTGATCTCAGCATTTGTGTCATAGCCTACATGCTTCGTTACACCACACAAAATGGAGAATATTTTAATTGGGTGCATTCTGAGCAGGTTCACACTGAATCTGTGCTGCCAGAGCTCAGCAAAATTTTGCAGAATTGGAAGGCCCATTATTCACAAAACTCTACACATCCCTACTCCTTCCATGTTTGTTTATGAAATATTTTGATAATAATTTGATAATGCTTTCATCTACCAATACAGTAGTGCTCTAAGTTCCAATTAACACATTTTATCATGTTTAAATGTATGTTTAAAATGTTCATTTTTTTAAAAAAAAGTCTTTAGATACAGTCTGGGCCTGGATATAAGCCCTTCTCAACTAGTCTTCCATTTAAGCTTTGTATTTTAAAAAAAGGCAAATCATTTTCTCACATCTGTTTAGTGCAGTGGTTCTCAATTTTTTGAAACTATAAAGACTTTTGCATTTGTTCAAAACATTTCAGAGTGGATTGTATATGTTTTCATCTCAAATCAGCAAGGATTGTATGTGTTTTTGGTTTATATCAGCATGGATTGTATGAGTTTTCGGCTCATATCAGCCAGGATTGGTTCACATGGATTGCTTGTGAACCATTTAGAATATGATTAAAGCTTTGCAAAGAACTGTTATTGAAAGATGGGGCAGTTAAAATTATTGGATCCGACCGTAAAACCGCAAGTAACCAGTGCTATTCAAGAATGTGTCATATGTCATCAAGACTGTTTGATATTTATGGTTTATGGTGTTGCTGTGCTTGAGTGAACAGTTAACTTTCTGGTGTAATGTGTAGGGTGTGTGTTCTGTGTAAACCCTGAAATTTAGTTTTATAATGTTGTGAAGCTTGTTCCTTTTCTTCCCATATGTGTGTTCAAATATTATCTTACTATACATATAAAATGACTCAAATATGCACTTGGTTAACAGCGCAACATAAAACAACAAAAAATCATAATTTACTCACCCTGCTCAAATGAGTATGACTTTTTTCATCCAGGAAACACAAGATTGATGGATTGAGAGGATCACGATTGTGACTTTCAAGCACATGAAAGCATCAAAAGCACCATTAAAGCTTTCAATTCGCTACATTTCAAGTTATTCGATAGCATTGTGTCGAGAACAGACCGAGATGTAAGTGTTAATTTACTGAAATCTTCCACTTCACCCATTTAAATTTTGTGCACATGCGAGCATGTCATTATTTACATTAGTTCAGTGAGTGCACATGACAAGCTGACACCACATTAGGAGAAAAGGGTGGAGGTTAAAAACAAGTGCACTTTGGTTATTCTGTTCTTCTATCATAGCGGCAAATTTAAATGTGAGAATGTTAATGAGATTAGCCCCACCATTTGAGAACCACTGGTTTAATGCAATGAACAATTA
Organism: Xyrauchen texanus; assembly: GCF_025860055.1. Lineage (NCBI taxonomy): Eukaryota > Metazoa > Chordata > Actinopteri > Cypriniformes > Catostomidae > Xyrauchen > Xyrauchen texanus. Next base: position 11,153,714 of record NC_068279.1, read on the forward strand.
ACAACATAATTGTTTTTACATTATCAAAAACATTTGTTGTCAACAAGCCAAGAAAACAAGCATTCGTGTGATTTAGCAGGTAAGAAAGGTGTTGTGTTATTACTCAACCAACCCTAAAGAATGTACTGATAAACAGTATAATGCTATGCTCAGCTTTCTCGCACTGTCAGTCAGCACTTCTGAATGGATACAGACTGGTTTCCAGTTTCCTCTCTGTCATTGCAGAACAACTATACCAGATTGGGGGTGGGGTGGGGGGTTGTCTTTTGTTTAGAAATACAGTAGGTACAGAAAAATAACATGGAAAAAATTAAGTGTTCTGATTATTGAGTTGTAGTGCACAGCCAGTGTCCTCTATTTTATGTTGTTGAGATTTGGGTTAACAGTTGATAAACTTGCTGTCCTCAAATCATAAGTGTTACTTTACTGTACTCGAAATTTAAAACATATGTTAAAAAAAATTGTATCAGTGTCTGTAAATGCCATAAAGTATCATCCTCAAGTGTTCAAATTTTTTATTAGTGCATCCCTAAAATATTTGAAGGCATTATAGGTGTAGCAAATTTAGTGCATATAAATACTGGGGCAGTGGTGGCTCAGTGGTTGAGGCTCAGGGTTACTGACCAGAAAGTTGGGGGTTCAAGCCCCAGCACCACCAAGATGCCACTGTTGGGCCCTTGAGCAAGGCACTTAACTCCAGGTTGCTCCAGGGGGATTGTCCCTGTAATAAGTGCACTGTAAGTCGCTTTGGATAAAAGCATCTGCCAAATGCGTAAATGTAAATGCATATGAATAACCTATTATTGTAACATTTCCAGTACAAAGAGAAAAGGCAAAATTCACCTAATATTTCTTAACTGATCCTACAACGCAGTGTTTCCTACAGAATTCAGCTCCCACTCAAATTATATTATATTATACTATTTATTATAATTATAATATAATTTTGTATTATATATAATAGGGCTGCAACTAAAGATTATTTTGATAATGGATTAATCTAACAATTGTTAGAACAATTATTCAACTATCCTGCCATTATTGTGATAATGAATCATTAGCTCTTAACCGATTATTCAGCTTGTGCCCCGACTTAAAATGTTGTTTTAAACTTACTAACAATACATTTTTTTAAATACCTCTAAATGACATTCACTGAATTAAAGGGGGAAAAAATACTTATTATTAAGTTTAATTCGGTAAAGAAATTCACTGAAAATTTTGTATTGTTATCAAGTGTTTTTGTCTTGTTTTTCTTTTAAAATTGTATAAAAATCCTTAAAACAAGATACATTTATTTGAGAAGTAACATATAACATATGTTTTTATCTTTAGAGAATTTATCTTAAATATAAGTGTATTTTTTCACTTGGTTATACTTCCGCAAGTGCAGTAAAGACAAAATAAACTTGTATTTAAGGTCTATTCTCTAAAGGCAAGTCTAAATATCATATATGCTGCTGCTCAGATGAATTGCATCTTTTTTTTTTCTTTTTTTTTTTTATATATTACTCTAATATTCAACAATCTCAGATAATAATGTTTTCTTCTGCAGTATAGCTACTAAAGAAAATGTACATTGTTTTAAATTAGTTTTAGATATTTATATTGGAAAACAAACCAAAACAAAAACAAATCAAAAATGTATTTTGTTACAGTGTATAATGGGGTGAAGACTACCCTCTCTAATCTTTGTTCACTTCAATCCATATTTAACTCACAAAACAAAACTCTCTTTTATTAATAAAGCTGCATATTGCCAATTTTCTTAAAGATAAGAAATGCACAGTGACACATCAATAAGTCACGAGCCATCATATTATAATCTAGATGCATTAAGAGTGTGCGCGACGGACGAGCATCCCTGTCACAGAGTGGGCCTCAGCCGGGTGCAGTTTCAATCTCTGCCCCTTAGATTTGGACATTCGCGCAGCTCAGAGAAGAGGTGCTGACCGCGCAGAGAAATGTCAGTTTCGGAGTTTAGTTATTTACATGATCTGCTTCCGTATTATTTGAACTTTAATAAAGCTATAACTCATTAAATAAAACTGCATTTAAGATGTAAAGCTGGGGTGTTTCCTTTAAAGAGCTCCAGCTCCACATATTCCACAACGAGAGTGCTTCTGTATTTACTTATTTTGTATTTTTGCATTATAATCAAAACATACTTTGCAATCTATATCACCTGAAGCTTTTTGGAAAGTTTAGAGTGCCTCTGTGAGATGTATTTTCTTCCTCTCCTCAGTCAGGCATGAGCTGCAGTGCTGCTCTCATGAGTCATTAGGGTTTTATATGATCTCATGTCAGTTTATATGAGACCAAACGACTTTTCTAAGAGTGTTCCTCGACTGTGTAAAATTCATTGTTTTTTGGAATTATTTACTTCAGCGCCAGACATTAATATGCAGATATTGACATACTTCAGGAAACACAAATAAATAAATAAATAAATAAACAAGGCTCACCACCAGTTTTCACCATGGTACAATGTTAAATATAAAATATATGTTCCAGCAAATCATATTAATTCCATCTTACATTTAAATTTAATAAACTGTGGTCACCCTGTTTTATTATGCCTATGTCTACCTACACAGCAATAAGTGATTCAGGGCTAGACATTGAGAGGCCCTAGGCAATTTCTTTTGGAGGCACCCCGAATTATTTTTATTTTTTTTAATTTACGTATATGTATTATTTAATGTGGCATGACCTAAAACAAAGTGGTAGCTCATTAAAATAATCACTTTAACAATCTGCTTAAAGCAGTACTCTTAGCTGCTTTTTTATTTATTTATTTTTTGCAAGCTTTGGCAAATCTAATCAAAATTATAGTTCTCGGTGCTCATTGTTGAAGACTGGTAACTTCTAAACAACATTTTGTTATCTGATAAATTGATAAAGAGCTGCCAGCCAATCAGAATGGATTTTCTGACAGCTCATGCAATTTATTTTAAAATTTGCATCATGCTTGCTGTGAACGGTCTGTTGCCATTTCCTGCTGTCTGAGACTAACCCTTAGCATTGACCAAATTAAAATCACCTTCAAACATACTTGACTTAATTGTTTAGTATTTTACAAATACAGAAACTAAAATATAGAGTGCAAAACAATCAATCCCATATATATACCACATAATGAAATAATAATGACATACTTGTATTAATATTAATGTTCAGCTGTAACATTGATAAATTCTAGCCAATTCTGAAACTCCAAAACACCAAAGAATAGATTTTTTCCTATTTCCTGCTTTGTAGTAAACACAGCAGGAATAAATACAACCATTTTAATAAATATTTTTAGTAACATTATACATTATATTCATTATGATGTTATTATATTAATGATACATTATCTGTCAGCTACAAATATTAATAGTCTATTAGAGGAACACACGGCATGGTGTTTCTACAAGAAACGTCTAGGTTACGTATGTAGCCTCCATTCCCCGATGGAGGGAATGAGACGTTGTGTCAGAGAAGCGACACTAGGGGTCTCTCTTGAGTGCCGATATTCACCTCTGGACTATGAAAAAAGGCCAATGAGAGTTGGCAACCAGTATTTGCATGTCCCGCCCCCGGACATACGGGTATTTAAGCGGCGCAAATACGGGAGTTCATTCAGGATTTTTCTGAGGAGCCGGAAATGGTCCGGCCACAACAGTGGCTCGGCTCAGCGACGCGGCAGGGGAGACACAACGTCTCGTTCCCTCCATCGGGGAACGGAGGTTACATACGTAACCTAGACGTTCCCCTTCTGTCGCTCTCTCCACGTTGTGTCAGAGAAGCGACACTAGGGGTCCACTTATAAAAGCGCCACGCGCTGAGCCGTGTACGTGAACTGCTGATACAGGAGCGAGCAGGTATTCTTGCAGGACGACCAACTGTATCAGGCTGCACATACCCTTCCCCAATGCCCCATTTAAGCCATCAGGATTCCTTATTGTTACCCCGGAAGGGGGAACAAGGTGCTGGCTGCCAACCTGGGAACGGGCCAAGCCTGGCCGGGCCTCTTTTCTCTCTATGTTTCTCGCATAGAGCAACTTAGGCCGGGGCCCTTACACGCATTGAGGGAAGGGGTCTTAGCCCTTATTCAGGGCGGAGAAGACCCTGCGGAGGCCACGCCTACCCGAGAGGGGAGGCAAGTTTAAGTGGCAAAACCATCAGAGGCCTGACTTAGGGCCTATGTGGAAAAGTCGGTGCGGTGGTGGATCCAGCCTATAGAGGGGGGAACATACAGCACGGCAACCGAGGCAGCCGTGACTGCCTAAGGGAAGCACGGGAGTCCGCTCGCCAGAGGGGACAGAACCGTGGCGTTACACACAGGGGGAGTCCGAAGGAGGCCTTACCTGTGGAGCACCTGCACCAGTGCAGGGTAGCTTGCGGTACCCGCAGTGGCTTGGGTCGGCGAGTTCCTCCACTGAACTGTGACCCACGAGGGCTAGGGAGGAATCAACCAGTGTCCCAAACCTGAGATCTCCTGGGAATGAAGGCGCACTGTTTCCCCTGGTTAGGGGGAAGGGCGCTAGGTGCAAGCGATTCACCCGGTCAGATCGTGAGCGTGCCACCGAGTTCTACGGGCTCGGTACCTGAGAGAACATGGGACGATACTGACCCAACTCGGAGATTGTAGAATCTCACGAAAGTGTTAGGTGTTGCCCAGCCCGCTGCTCTACAAATGTCTGCTAAGGCAGTGCCCCTAGCCAGTGCCCATCAGGACGCAACACTCCTGGTGGAGTGGGCTCGGACCCGCAAAAGGGGGGGGCACGGCCTGGGTGTGATAAGCCAGGGAAATGGCGTCGACAACCCAGTGGGCGAGTCTCTGCTTGGAGACAGCATTCCCTTTCTGCTGTCCCCCCAAACTAGACAAAGAGCTGCTCAGAGCGTCTAGTGCTGTGTGTGCGGTCCAGGTAGATACGTAAGGCACGTACTGGACACAGCAGTGAAAGGGCTGGATCTGCCTCCTCCCGGGGCAGCGCTTGCAGGTTCACTACCGGATCCCTGAAGGGTGTGGTAGGAACCTTGGGCACATAGCCCGGTCGCGGTCTTAGGATCACGAAAGTGTCTGCCGGACCGAACTCCAGGCAAGCGTCGCTAACAGAGGTCCCCGACCCTCTTGATGGAAGCGAGCGCGATCAGCAGGGCGGTCTTGAGAGAGAGGGCCCTGAGTCCAACTGAGTCAAGCAGCTCGAAGGGGGGTCTCTGGAGTCCCGTAAGGACGACCGAGAGATCCCAGGAGGGGAAAAGGTTAGGCTGGGAGGGAGCTATCCTCTGGGCACCTTTTAGGAACCTGACGATTAAGTCGTGCTTACCAAGAGACTTTCCGTCTACCGTGTCATGGTGGGCCGTGATAGCGGCGACATAAACCTTGAGGGTGGAGGGGACAGCCTCCTCTCCAGCCTCTCCTGAAGAAACACGAGCACTGACCTAACTGCGCACTTCTGCGGTCTTCGGCTCGGGAAGAACACCAGTCCATGAACAGACGCCACTTTAGGGCGTAAAGATGCCTGGTAGAGGGGCTCTGGCTTGGCTGATTGTATCTACGACGGTAGATGGTAGACCGGCTTGATCTTCCGCGATCCCGGCCCAGGGGCCAGACGTGGAGGTTCCAGAGATCTGGGTGCGGGTGCCAGAGCGTGCCCCGTCCCTGAGAAAGAAGGTCCTTCCTCAGGGAATTCGCCAGGAAGGGCTGTCGTGAGGAGCGTGAGGTCCGAAAACCAAGTCCGGGTAGGCCAATAGGGGGCTACCAGAATGACTTGCTCCTCTTCCTCCCTGACCTTGCATAGCACCTGTGCAAGAAGGCTCACTGGGGGAAATGCGTAATTGCGCAGCCATTCAATCGTTCTCCACACCCCGCCAGGCAAGCTTTGTCTTGACAGCGCATCCGCTATCACATTGAGGTTGCCGGGGATGTGAGTGGCGCGCAGTGACTCCAGTCGCTGCTGACTCCAAAGGAGGAGACGACGGGCGAGCTGTGACATGTGGGGGGAGCGTACTCCGCCTTGGCGGTTTATGTAGGCTACGACCGTGGTGCTGTCTGTCCTGACTAGGACGTGTTTGTTCCGAGTTAATGGGAGAAACTTCTGCAGGGCCAGAAAAACAGCCAGCAGCTCTAGGCAGTTGATGTGCCAGCGCAGCGGGCCTCGGTTCCACCGGCCTGCGGCTGTGCGCCCGTTGCACACGGCGCCCCAACCCAATTTGGAAGCGTCGGTTGTGACCAGAACGCGTCGGGACACCTGCTGCAAGGGTACACCTGGCCCTTAGAAAGCAGATGTCGGTCCAGGGTTTGAAGGTTTAGCGGCAGGCAGAAGTAACTTTACGTTAGCGTGCCGCGGCGCCATGCTCGTCTCGGGACTCGAGTCCGAGCCAGTGCTGAAGTGGTCTCATGTGCATCAACCCCAGCGCGCCGCCGCGGAGGATGCCATATGCCCCAGGAGCTGTTGGAAACGTTTTAGCGGGACCACGGCACCTGGCTTGAAGGAAGCGAGGCATTTCAGCACTGACTGAGCACGCTCGTTGGAGAGACGTGCTGTCATTGAGACTGAGTCTAACTCCAGACCGAGAAAAGAGATGCTCTGGACCGGGAGAGCTTGCTCTTTCCCGGTTGACCTGAAGCCCCAAACGGCTGAGGTGCCTGAGCACCTGGTCTCTGTGTGTGCATAGTAACTCTCGAGAGTGAGCCAGTATGAGCCAGTCGTCGAGGTAATTGAGTATGCGTATGCCGGCTACTCGGAGCGGGGCAAGAGCTGCCTCTGTGACTTTCGTGAAGACGCGAGGGGACAGAGACAGGCCGAAGGGGAGGACTTTGTACTGATACGCCTGGCCGTCGAACGCGAACCGTAGGAAGGGTCGATGTCGAGGGCAAATTGAGACGTGGAAGTACGCGTCCTTCAGGTCTACCACTGCGAACCAATCTAGATGCAGGATGCCAGATAGAATTTGTTTCTGGGTGAGCATTTTGAACGGGAGTTTGGACAAGGTCCGATTGAAAACTCGCAGGTCCAAGATCGGTCGTAAGCCGCCGCCTTTCTTGGGTACAACAAAGTAAGGGCTGTAGACACCCTTCTTCATTTCAGTTGGAGGGACAGGCTCTATCGCGTCCTTTCATAGAAGGGAGGCGATTTCTTCGCGCAGGGAATGGGCATGTTGGCCGTGTACAGCGGAAAAATGTACGCCCACGAAGGGGGGCAGAGACCTGGCAAACTGAATTGCGTAACCGAGTCGAATGGTCCGGTGCAGCCAGCGTGACGGGTTGGGCAGTGAAAGCCACGCCTCTAAGCTCCGTGCTAGGGGCACCAAGGGGACGAGTTTTTTGGACGTACCCGGCGGGGCTTCGCAGCGGTACGGAACAGGTAACGCGGCGTCGGAGGCAACGTAGCGTCCCGAGGCTCCGGTGCTGAGAATAAACTCAAAGCACTTACCTTGCTCCACACACCCGGCAGGGGGCGGGTTCGTGACTGAGGAGGAGGTCTGATGCTGGCGTCCTCTGGACTCGTCTGAACCGGCCGGTCGGGGAACAGTCGTGAGGCTGAAGGCGGGGACACCGAAGTCGTCAAGTGGTGTCGCCGAATGGACGGAGCTGGGAGACGGGGCGTTTGAGAAAGCGTGCTTTGTCTGCCTCCCGTACTGCCTGTCCATCGTTGCGCTTCTGGACCACGGAGTGGCCAACGCCTGTTCGAAGTGCAGTTCCTGCAGCACGCCAAGAACAGGACAACCCAAGTGCAGATTTTGAAGTGCCCTGGCCCGGTAGACTTGCAGGAGGGGCCATGGCGTGCAGGGGAGCGGTCTGGGACCATTCTACCATCGAGGGTAGCGAGAGCGGAGGAGCGAGGAAGCTGGGCTTGCTCAGCTCGTCATGCACGTCCGGGAAGGAATCCGGGGGGGGCGCGGATGACTGCCTAAGGGAAGCACGGGAGTCCGCTCGCCAGAGGGGACAGAACCGTGGCGTTACACACAGGGGGAGTCCGAAGGAGGCCTTACCTGTGGAGCACCTGCACCAGTGCAGGGTAGCTTGCGGTACCCGCAGTGGCTTGGGTCGGCGAGTTCCTCCACTGAACTGTGACCCACGAGGGCTAGGGAGGAATCAACCAGTGTCCCAAACCTGAGATCTCCTGGGAATGAAGGCGACTGTTTCCCTGGTTAGGGGAAGGGCGCTAGGTGCAAGCTGATTCACCCGGTCAGATCGTGAGCGTGCCACCGAGTTCTCACGGGCTCGGTACCTGAGAGAACATGGGACGATACTGACCCAACTCGGAGATTGTAGAATCTCACGAAAGTGTTAGGTGTTGCCCAGCCCGCTGCTCTACAAATGTCTGCTAAGGCAGTGCCCCTAGCCAGTGCCCATCAGGACGCAACACTCCTGGTGGAGTGGGCTCGGACCACAAAAGGGGGGCACGGCCTGGGTGTGATAAGCCAGGGAAATGGCGTCGACAACCCAGTGGGCGAGTCTCTGCTTGGAGACAGCATTCCCTTTCTGCTGTCCCCCAAACTAGACAAAGAGCTGCTCAGAGCGTCTAGTGCTGTGTGTGCGGTCCAGGTAGATACGTAAGGCACGTACTGGACACAGCAGTGAAAGGGCTGGATCTGCCTCCTCCGGGCAGCTTGCAGGTTCACTACCGGATCCCTGAAGGGTGTGGTAGGAACCTTGGGCACATAGCCCGGTCGCGGTCTTAGGATCACGAAAGTGTCTGCCGGACCGAACTCCAGGCAAGCGTCGCTAACAGAGGTCCCCGACCCTCTTGATGGAAGCGAGCGCGATCAGCAGGGCGGTCTTGAGAGAGAGGGCCCTGAGTCCAACTGAGTCAAGCAGCTCGAAGGGGGGTCTCTGGAGTCCCGTAAGGACGACCGAGAGATCCCAGGAGGGGAAAAGGTTAGGCTGGGAGGGAGCTATCCTCTGGGCACCTTTTAGGAACCTGACGATTAAGTCGTGCTTACCAAGAGACTTTCCGTCTACCGTGTCATGGTGGGCCGTGATAGCGGCGACATAAACCTTGAGGGTGGAGGGGGACAGCCTCCTCTCCAGCCTCTCCTGAAGAAACACGAGCACTGACCTAACTGCGCACTTCTGCGGGTCTTCGGCTCGGGAAGAACACCAGTCCGCGAACAGACGCCACTTTAGGGCGTAAAGATGCCTGGTAGAGGGGGCTCTGGCTTGGCTGATTGTATCTACGACGGTAGATGGTAGACCGGCTTGATCTTCCGCATCCCGTCCAGGGGCCAGACGTGGAGGTTCCAGAGATCTGGGTGCGGGTGCCAGAGCGTGCCCCGTCCCTGAGAAAGAAGGTCCTTCCTCAGGGGAATTCGCCAGGGAAGGGCTGTCGTGAGGAGCGTGAGGTCCGAAAACCAAGTCCGGGTAGGCCAATAGGGGGCTACCAGAATGACTTGCTCCTCTTCCTCCCTGACCTTGCATAGCACCTGTGCAAGAAGGCTCACTGGGGGAAATGCGTAATTGCGCAGCCATTCAATCGTTCTCCACACCCCGCCAGGCAAGCTTTGTCTTGACAGCGCATCCGCTATCACATTGAGGTTGCCGGGGATGTGAGTGGCGCGCAGTGACTCCAGTCGCTGCTGACTCCAAAGGAGGAGACGACGGGCGAGCTGTGACATGTGGGGGGAGCGTACTCCGCCTTGGCGGTTTATGTAGGCTACGACCGTGGTGCTGTCTGTCCTGACTAGGACGTGTTTGTTCCGAGTTAATGGGAGAAACTTCTGCAGGGCCAGAAAAACAGCCAGCAGCTCTAGGCAGTTGATGTGCCAGCGCAGCGGGCCTCGGTTCCACCGGCCTGCGGCTGTGCGCCCGTTGCACACGGCGCCCCAACCCAATTTTGAAGCGTCGGTTGTGACCAGAGCAGCGCCGGGACACCTGCTGCAAGGGTACACCTGGCCCTTAGAAAGCAGATGTCGGTCCAGGGTTTGAAGGTTTAGCGGCAGGCAGAAGTAACTTTACGTTAGTGCGTGCCGCGGCGCCATGCTCGCCTCGGGACTCGAGTCCGAGCCAGTGCTGAAGTGGTCTCATGTGCATCAACCCCAGCGGCGCCGCCGCGGAGGATGCCATATGCCCCAGGAGCTGTTGGAAACGTTTTAGCGGGACCACGGCACCTGGCTTGAAGGAAGCGAGGCATTTCAGCACTGACTGAGCACGCTCGTTGGAGAGACGTGCTGTCATTGAGACTGAGTCTAACTCCAGACCGAGAAAAGAGATGCTCTGGACCGGGAGAGCTTGCTCTTTTCCGGTTGACCTGAAGCCCCAAACGGCTGAGGTGCCTGAGCACCTGGTCTCTGTGTGTGCATAGTAACTCTCGAGAGTGAGCCAGTATGAGCCAGTCGTCGAGGTAATTGAGTATGCGTATGCCGGCTACTCGGGCGGGGCAAGAGCTGCCTCTGTGACTTTCGTGAAGACGCGAGGGACAGAGACAGGCCGAAGGGGAGGACTTTGTACTGATACGCCTGGCCGTCGAACGCGAACCGTAGGAAGGGTCGATGTCGAGGGCAAATTGAGACGTGGAAGTACGCGTCCTTCAGGTCTACCACTGCGAACCAATCTAGATGCAGGATGCCAGATAGAATTTGTTTCTGGGTGAGCATTTTGAACGGGAGTTTGGACAAGGTCCGATTGAAAACTCGCAGGTCCAAGATCGGTCGTAAGCCGCCGCCTTTCTTGGGTACAACAAAGTAAGGGCTGTAGACACCCTTCTTCATTTCAGTTGGAGGGACAGGCTCTATCGCGTCCTTTCATAGAAGGGAGGCGATTTCTTCGCGCAGGGAATGGGCATGTTGGCCGTGTACAGCGGAAAAATGTACGCCCACGAAGGGGGCAGAGACCTGGCAAACTGAATTGCGTGAATCGAAGTCGAATGGTCCGGTGCAGCCAGCGTGACGGGTTGGGCAGTGAAAGCCACGCCTCTAAGCTCCGTGCTAGGGGCACCAAGGGGACGAAGTTTTTGGACGTATCCGGCGGGCTTCGCAGCGGTACGGAACAGGTAACGCGGCGTCGGAGGCAACGTAGCGTCCCGAGGCTCCGGTGCTGAGAATAAACTCAAAGCACTTACCTTGCTCCACACACCCGGCAGGGGGCGGGTTCGTGACTGAGGAGGAGGTCTGATGCTGGCGTCCTCTGGACTCGTCTGAACCGGCCGGTCGGGGAACAGTCGTGAGGCTGAAGGCGGGGACACCGAAGTCGTCAAGTGGTGTCGCCGAATGGACGGAGCTGGGAGACGGGGGCGTTTGAGAAAGCGTGCTTTGTCTGCCTCCCGTACTGCCTGTCCATCGTTGCGTTTCTGGACCACGGAGTGGCCAACGCCTGTTCGAGTGCAGTTCCTGCAGCACGTCAAGAACAGGACAACCCAAGTGCAGATTTTGAAGTGCCCTGGCCCGGTAGACTTGCAGGAGGGGGCCATGGCGTGCAGGGGGGAGCGGTCTGGGACCATTCTACCATCGAGGGTAGCGAGAGCGGAGGAGCGAGGAAGCTGGGCTTGCTCAGCTCGTCATGCACGTCCGGGAAGGAATCCGGGGGGGGCGCGGCTGTGAGCGCCACACATGCCCGCGGAGCCAATTAAGCCCGGGGAAGCATAGCGGACATTCTTGCATCAGGCTCAGACTGGGCGGAGACCTGAAGGTGGCGGCCCAGGCGAGTTATCCGCATCCGACGCCGCTGTTACGCTCTCCGATGCAGCGGTGATGTCATCATCCAATGCTGGGGAGCTCGAGGGACCGGACGGTAGGCCGTTAAGCGGGCCGCACTAATCCCGAGCTCGAGGGAAGCAGGCAAGCGTGCCGGGGAGGCGGGAGGTTTTCGGGGGGGGATTTACCCGGCGAAAAGCGTCCCGTTATTCTCCCCAGATCGTTCTCCATCGCCCGCGGCGCCTGCCTCAATCCTGTAGGAAGGAGGCGAGGCACGGGGGGCGGCTGAGATGGCTCTCTCTCACTACAAGAGAAAGCAGAGATCGCAACGCTGCCGCGGCTATGTTCTCACACTGAAAACATAACCCATTGAAGAGAATGCTCATCCCGAGCTCGGACAGAAACAAGCAAGCGTGCCGGGGAGGCGGGGGGTTTCGAGGGGGTTCACGCGGCGAAACGGAGCCCGTCATTGTCTCAGTCCCGTGGGAAGGAATGCAAGGCAGTTTTTATGACCGTCAGAGGTGGGGAGACATCAACCACATCCAGAAACTATACAGGGGCGGAAATATCGTCTTTAAAAAGACGCGTCCTGAGAAGGACATTCAACGCCGCTGTGTTTTGCTCTTTAGAGCGAAATTACTCTTTTAGAATAACTCTTTCGAGTTGTCTGCGCTGTCGAAGCGCTCAGGGGCAAGAATGCACAGCCGTGCACGAAGGAGAAAGCCGCTGTTATGCGCCGTCAGATCCAACAGCATGCAGAGCGTCAGAGGATTAACCAGGAACTTGGTGTCTAACTCGCAGCAGAGTTCATGCACGACCATCGGCTCCGAAGAAATTTTCTGAATGAACTCCCATATTTGCGCCGCTTAAATACCCGTATATCCAGGGGCGGGACATGCAAATACTGGTTGCCAACTCTCATTGGCCTTTTTTCATAGTCCAGAGGTGAATATCAGCGCTCAAGAGAGACCCCTAGTGACGCTTCTCTGACACAACGTGGAGAGAGCGACAGAAGGGGAACATGTTGAATTCAGTGTGAAGCTGCGTTCACACTGCCAGCTACTTTTTCACTGCATGTCGCTAGTGGCTGGCAGTTAGGTCAAAAGAGGTGTGTATGGAGAGTCTAAACAGCAATGTTTCTATTCAATTAATATTATTATATAAATATTTGGATCACGTGAGCTCTATCATCTTCTCTCATATTGTCTGTTGCTCCAGCAAGTCGCTCTTTATTTGCATAAAGTTAAACATTCTCAAATTTGTCGCATCGCTGGATATGCCCACATCCGGTCGCCAACGGTCGCCATCGCTCGTGTTGACGGAAGTTGCCAGCTCTCATTGAAAATAAATGAGATGAGGTTGTTTTGTCGCTGGCAGTGTGAATGCAGCTTTACTGACAGTAAAGTTGTTTGTAAACTTGTCGAGGCGCCAAAATGTATTACCTATCTATTACAGAATTTAATTAAAGAAATTAGGCATCATTATGCATCATGCAATTTGTTGCTGCCTTGTAAAAAGACTTTAGGTGAGCCAATCTGAACCAGCCATTGGAGGGAGGAAGAAGAGGAGGATGAAGAGAGGGAATCTCTCATTGCACACTCTCGCGCTAATCTCTTTTGTTAAACATATTTTAATTATTTATTAAGGCATATTTATTTAATTTTTAAACTGCGTGGTTACATTACTCACGTCTTCTTAAATAATCTGTTTAATAAGAACATGTTGTCTTTCTATTGCCATTACAATTAGGCCTATCAATGAAGGCTAATATAATGTTGTACTGTATTACATGTCATGTAAATTTAGACCTATCACGTTGCATGCAAAGACTCTGGAGACTGCTTATTGATATCACAGCAAATGTTTCAACACTTAAAGTTAAATGTTCCATTGTTTTTGATAAACTGTGAAAGATGCCAGAAAGATATGTTTAAGTGGCACTTAATGGACTTAAGAGCAGTTCAAGAGCATTATTTTATGAACGTTTGAACGTTGGACAATAATGCTTTTGGGAAACGAGCCTTAGAGATTAAGTGCTACTAACGTCCTACTTAGCTCTTTGAGAAACCCAGCCAAGGTTAACAATAATAATAATAATACTATAATAATAATAAGAAGAAGAGGAATGCATGAAATAGATATATAAATGGATGAATAGATAAAATAAAATGTCAATGACTTTTCTCATCATCTCCACTTCCTTTCTGACACCCAAGGGTGCTCTCGCCTGCACCATCCGTTGTGCAGCAGCACATTTCTGTCACCGTTATCACCTATGAGTAAAAAGCAGACCCCTCGATTGCTGAATGTACCTAAAGCACAGGTTCCACATGTCTCCTTGTTTGATGTTCCGCAATAACAAGGTGATTGATCCTGGAAGCTTTCATCTCAATCTAAAGAGCAATTTGTGAAAACTAAACATTAAAAAATGCACATAAATGAACACCCGATGAACGCATTGATAGTGTAAAAGAAATTTGTAGTTAATTAGGATTAATATATCTTTTATATATCTTATATTTTTTGAATATAATTTCCAGGGAACTACAAATGTGTATAAAGTTATGCACAAACATAATGATGTTACTATGACGAGCAGCACTGGTCAACCCAGATTGAAGGCTGGTCTACCCAGTCAAATTGGCAAGAATATGCTAATAGTTTGCGAATAAAAATTAACTGCATTTTGTTGCACGCAAAACAGCACACAAGATAATCATCATATTCCTGTTAGAAAACGTAGTTAGACAATTGTTTTTATTTAAAATAAGAAAATTGATATATCTTTGGTGAATTGAAATGGTTCGTGTCGCGCTTCTCACCGAATCGGTTTATTCCACTCAGCAGATAATTGATCATTAATATTAATATCATAATTTTGTCTCTATCAAAGTAGGCTACTTAGCATCCAACAGCCACATATGAGCAGTAATAGGTGTACCACATCCTCTTTTACTTGAGCCTGTCCTTAATTTCTGTCTTCTGGTCGATTGTCTGGATGATCAATGTTGCAACGTTTTAAAGCCCGTTACACACTAGCAAACTTTTAGAACGTTCGCTTTTATGAGTATCTAGTTTATTTTCAATGAGAGGCACACAGAAAGCAGCAAATCATGGGCGGTTTTGCTAGCGGCATGGAAGCGCCATGCAAGTGGTACTCATGCACCCAATATCCTGCCACTTTCATGTGCACAGCTCTTTGTGACATTATCAAATGTTTATCTTTTTGTGAACCTCTGCAGCAGTCATTGAAAGGCTTATTTTTCACATCCAAGAATACAACAATTTGATTGCTGAAAACATGGAAGAAAAAATACATGTAATTATGCAACAGTTAAAGAAAAATGTCTGCCCAGTTTAAAATTTGTGGTCAACTGCATATTAATTAAAGAGGGTTGACAGGGCACTTCTCTTTGAGGTAAGGTAAAACAGATCCAAAATGACTTAGAATAATGAAATTTGTGTTTACTTACGTTGGTTTTAGTAAAAACAAATATGTGTGTGTATGTGACTTCACACAGTGGAGATCTTGTTCATTGTAAATATGGCAACGTCCACCCCTAAAACCTTGATGTGAGCACCACCTACACTGCACAAAATGCAAGTGTAATGAGGGAGCGAGAGCTTTATATCTCTTGATATTTAACTTAATTTATGTACATTGTTCTGCACCATTTTCTTTGCATGCCATTTCTTTCTAAGCTGCCATTGCTTCTAAGCACTTAAAACTGAAAAAGAGAGTGCTCCCAGCCAAGTGCATTGATCATGAGAAACAAAGGCTGTATGCTTTTCTGATAACTATGGGTCTTAGCTCTTAAGAGCATTTTCTACATGCAAAGTTGTTGTTGGAAATGTTATATCCTTTATCACTTGCTTTCCCAAACCTGCACTTAACACAAATGCACAACACACTTTTAAGTGCTTCTTTGCTGTTCATAGAGAAGTGCTGATAACTGACAGTATAGTGTCACTCATTCATAGATTTGTGCATAACTTTATAAATACTTGTAATTTAGCTCACTGAGAAATATAAAAAAAATATTTTCTTAAATAATCAAACAAATTAACTACATAATTGAATACATAGTTTTGTAATTATTTTAGTGCTGGAGGCTGCGATCTACTGTTTTTTTAACAATCGCTGCTTTGTTCATCAAATGTGTGTTTGCATTATTGAATTTATCATCTGTGGGTCGACCATCAGGGTACAAGCTCCTTCCTATGAAGAATATATAAAACTATAAAGATGTTAACGTGTTGGCAGGCCTATTTCATGCACACAATACAGTACAATAAAAAACGGTGGAAGCACTAGCACAGGGTAAATAAAAAATATTAACTGATTAAGCGGAGATCTGCACTTTGCAACCAAACTGATCATCAATGCATAACAATGTGCATGTTTGTAAAGAAAAGGAATGTGGGAAGACGTGCCGAGATAGATGATTTCCCTGTAGAAATAGTATAACACTGACATCATTCCTTCTAAATGTAATACTATATCGTGCGGCCACTTTGTACCAACTCGTGCACAAAGGTAGGCCTATTGTTTATTGTTCTGTTTATTGGTCATTTTTTTTTTCAAATTGAAAAACAAACTATCAAAACATACATGGCTGTTCTCTCTACCTGTAGCTTTGGTCTTCAGCAGTCAACACCAAATCGCATTGCACCACCTACTGGTGAGAACTAATAGCACCAGGTTGAGATTGTGCATTGGTACTCTGCTGCTTTTTCTGCAGTTCTATGAGGAAGAATCACAGATGAGTACATTTTTAGATTACATTTATTTGTTGAATACAAAACAGGAATGTAATGTCTCTCTTTGGCGTAAGCTCCAACTGGAGGTCCGAAGTTGTTATACTCAAAACCATCAGATCCTACCAGACATAGGAGGCAAGGGCGAGGAGCCTACCCCCGTGCAGGATGGGACTCAACTGGTGGTGGTAGTGTGGTGGAGGTTGCTGTGTTAGCACACTGAAACAGCAATGTGATATATTGTGAGCAGACTTATGAAGCAATGGCTTACATGTGATTGGCTAGGAGTTACCTAGCTAATGGTACGATGATATGCAGATGCTAGTCTTCCCACTAGAACTATGCTACGCTTACATTTCTATCAGGAAGACTTGCAGATTTGAGAAAAGTTTTAGATTACATTTATTTGATGAATATAAAACATGAACGTAATGTCTCTCTTTGGCATAAGCTCCGTCTGGCAGTCGTTGTTGTACTCGGAACCATCTAATCATGCCGGAGATAAGAGGCAGGGATGAGGAGCCTACCCCAAAAGAGAGATATAAAATACTACCGCCAAAAGA
The DNA here is from genome assembly GCF_025860055.1 of Xyrauchen texanus. Taxonomy (NCBI): domain Eukaryota; kingdom Metazoa; phylum Chordata; class Actinopteri; order Cypriniformes; family Catostomidae; genus Xyrauchen; species Xyrauchen texanus. The sequence goes on from NC_068279.1 coordinate 11,170,657, forward strand.
GAAGATTCGGTCAGGTTACGAACCAGGTCTTGAGTTTGGCGTTCAATCTAGAGAAGAGAAAAGGAGATGTAAAGATCTAGAATTGACACTTGTATGGCCAGCGCGGTGCTATCAGTAAGAGGCAAAAACCCTTGCTGGCGAACTCTGGACAACTCTGGTTAGCAGCCTGCGACAACAAGACGCACCTAGAGTGGGACCCAAGGCAGAAAACCGGGGTCTGAACCACATAGAAAGGGAACGAAGCCTGAGGCGCGTAACCCTTATTAGCCTAGGGGTTTTGGCCCTTGGAAGAAATCCCCTGGCTTTGGGCCACAACAAAAACGGTCTCATGAGCAGAAGGTCCTGAGGGATCACCGAGGACGTGGTCGCCCTGAGACCCGGAAATCATTGATACTGTGCAACCTTGACCTAGCCTGACTTTGCTCAGGGTGATCTGAATGGACTCAATCCTAGCGGGAGACAGTTGTGCCCGCATTGTGATTGAACTCCATATGATGCCCCGATAGACAGTGTTCTGAGTGGGAGAGAGGACGCTTTTCTTGGCGTTGAGCCTCAACCCCAGAGAAACAGATGAGCTAAGAGGATGGCCCTGTGCTGAACTGCCAGTTCCTGGGGCTGGCGAGGGCGGTGAGACTGTCCCCAATCCCTGGGAGGAGGAGCACGGCTCGCCACGCTTTGCTTTTGAGCCTCCCTTCAGACAGGACCGAGGCGGGTCTGAGGCTTGCTCGTCAAGCGCAGAACCCACACTCAGGTCGTCCAAGAGGTCAGCCTGGTACGCCTGTAAAACAGCATAGTGTGCAGAGCAGCATAGTGTGCAGAGCAGCACCAGCCTGACCTGCTGCTTGATAAGCCCTTCCCACTAAAGTGGAGGTTGTCCTACAAGGCTTTGAGGGGAGAGAGGGTTTCTTAAGTGATGATGCCGAGCCCGGCGACAGATAGCCCGCAAGCATCTCTCCGACCAGCGGCATCACTGAATACCCCCGTGCCTCAGCACCCACGATAGTCGAATATAATGACGTCAAGGGTATGTGAACACGGGAACAATTTTTTTTTTTAGGGGTTCCTCCATGAGCGAAAAATCTCTTCATGGAGGTTATCAAAGAAGGGAAGGGACTCATGAGGCGTTCCCTTTCTTAGACTGGAAGATACAATCTATCCCCTAATTTGGAGGGTTTGGGGGTCTCTTTTTCACGTGGCCAGTCCAATCTGGCAACCGCACGAGTAAAAACATAGAGCAATTCCTCCGTAGATTTTTTATCGCGGACGGAAAGCTCGGAGGCAGGAAGAGAATCGCGATCCTCCTCATGATCCGAAGAAGCGTCGGAACGCGCTTCGAGATCATGTGAAGGACCAGCTGGGTTTGGGGAGAGAGAGCGAGAGAAAGTGATCAACCCATCAAATCCATGCAAGAGCCCCACGAACAATCTTTTTTTTTTTTCCGTGAGTGCTGACTCCCGAAAGCAAGCGAGGCGAGCGCGAAGCACTTTGCCTGTTAAAGCAAATCGCAGTGCTCGTACCCGCCCTGCTGCAACGCGAGAGCAGTGTGCTCTTCCCCCAAACAAACAGAGCAAAAACTGATGCATGTTCTCTTCAGCTATAGAACGAGAACAGGGGAACACATCGTTTGCGGCTTTCAGTCATTCTCTCTTTTTTTCTTTTCTTTTTATATATATATATATATATATATATATATATATATATATATATATATATATATATATAATATTTTCTAAACAGAAGAGAAAAAGAAAAAGGTTCACTGCATACTGCCTAACAAATTCTAACTCCTAACAGAGGAAAGAAAGTATTGACAGGGTTTGTAAAACACACAGAATAGCTCTGAAAAAAGAGTTTCTGACGACACCTGGTGACGTATCCATTTATAGCCTGGCCGCAGGTGCATCTAATGATTACATCAGCCGAGGCTATAAATTCTGGTCAATGTTCATTGACGTGTTACACACATTATTCAGCTCGGTCACAACTAGGATTGTTCCCCATAGCGCTTAGCAAAAGCGCAGCATCATAGTGAAGCTTTTTGTAAAGGGAACATTCAGAATGAAATGCTATATGAAATTACTACTCTTCACTCTGTGATTATAATACTATTTAAAGCTACTAAAGTTATCCAGTCAAGAGCAATGTGTGGTTTTCTCATTTTCTTGTAATGTTAGTTTGATTAATATAATAACACACTAGAGAGCAGCAGGTCTATTAGCTTACATTTACACTTAGTCTGATAGAATGAGACAAATCTGCATTTTCCCCCACTGTTTACGCTCACTTTAGACATAACTCACTTTTTTTGCATGAATACCTCACCAAGACAGGTATCTTGGTGGAATTTTTTATGTATTTGACCGTTCAGGCTCTTATACACATCACCACAAGCATTCTTGAAACACAAGTGCATGTTCAGCACACACACATAAGCCAATCGCTAGCTAATTATGCATTATGAATATTAACTTTGTAATATGTGGCACAGGCCTATCACAAGTATAGCCAGTTATTTTTTCGTTATTGAAGTTCTAATAAGGCATTTTTATTATTATTATACAAGTAATATTTATCTAATAATTTCTTAATTTGTATGTGGCATTGCTATGGGATCTGCTTAAAAAAATGCAGTCATTTTCTGTGTGAAGTCACGTAAAAAAATGCCTTTGAATGAGTACCTGTAAATTCCAATATGGTAAAATGCTCTCATCTCTGCTTGTCCACAAAAAAAAACAGGTGTTATGATATTTTCTATTTGTAATTGTATATTAACTTGTAGTGGCCAGTTAAAGTTAATTCAGAGCACTGTAAATACAATCGAATGCTACGCATCCATTATTCTGCGCAAGAGATGAGATTCGTGGAGGGAGCACAGACAGAACCAACTTACGTGTACTAAGAACAGAGCTCCGCAGAGCAGTGAGTTGCACGTGTAGACTTTTTCCTTGATTAGATCACAGCCCTTTGCAATTTAATATTCATAAGGTCATATCATGATTAAAATTTCATTTCAATGGATTGTTCAGCCCTATAATGCAATAGATAGATGTGTTGTTTTTGCATTATTTAGCGGAACACATTCTTTTTATCTCATCACATTGAATTCAGACTTCAAGCTCACAACTTGTGTATCATTCCTTTGCCGTAGCACTGGACGTTCAGTAGCTGCAGAGCATGGTGCTGAATAGTGGTGCAGGAAACACTGCTTCAATGGTTTTATTAGACATCAAATTAAGTGGAACAAAAGGTCTTTATGATGTGACATTTTTTTTTTTGAACCTCTGGTTTAAGGAACTCTTTTAAGTAGCCTATGGAGTCAGAATGACAATTTTTAGTTGCCATACCAGCATTATTTTCATATATTTTAATATCATCTGTTTTCTCAACCAAAACTGGAGGCTGTATCTCAGCAAACTTCAGCACTGTAGGCTTTATTTAACCGACAGAAACACAAGATGAAGAGAAACCAAAACAAAAGCCTGTTTGTACATGTGTTCTAAGTTCCACACAACATGCAACTTAACAAAAGTCAAGGTTTGTGAAGTACACATTTACAAACGCATTGATTAAGCCTCCCAAATCAAAGCATCACTGGGGTGCCAGATCGATCTAAAGGCTTCTTTGGTGTGCGTCTTCCCCCTCCTGTCCAAAGGAGTTTATTTTGGAAAAATGAAAAGAGTCTTTTATTCTCCGCTGGATGGAGCAGCGAGAAGAGAGATTTGTAGCGCACTCACACACTCGGTAGGTTGTGCTGAGAATACACCCACACATGCAAAGAGGCGAATGACAGAGGAAAGAAGGAAAAAAGAAAGAAATGAAGGGTATGTAAAGTGAAGAAAAGAACAGAGATAGGTAGAAGAAGGTTAAGAACAATGGTTGATGTAACAAGGAGAAAAAAATAATAGAATGTGAAATGTGGAAAAGTAAAAGCATTAAAAATGAGGTAGAGGGCCACCTACTCTCTCTAAAAGAAGAGAGAATTAACATTTCCGATGTCCCTCATGTTCCAATCTGGTTCCCGCAGACAATGTGAGCATCATCCATCTGTAGACTGGGGGGGGGGGTCAACTGTCCAACTCAATCCTCAGAGGACATTTCATTGGCTGGCACTTCAGGAGGCATGAGGCAGGCAGCAAGTAATTGGACAGACTGACAGAGACCCAAGAGAGACTCATGGGTCCAAAACACCACTGGACAATGGCCATTTTTTTCTATCCGATCTCTTACTCTCAAGGGACTTGTCCAAAAAACGCCATCTGAGAGACACACTGGTCCAGCCAAGGACACATGCCTGCCAAATGGTCTATTCTGCACAACATGTACCAAAGACGATGAGAGATGGCAGGAGAAAGAGAGCGTTACTCACAGATACAACAACTGTCTGCCGGAGGAAATCTCTCTGTGAACAGTGCTCATGAACCAATTTAAATGTACATTGGGTTAGACTTTTGCGTAGGATAAACCGATCAGGATGTCATTTACTGCCAGGAAGTGCAGCAATAGAGCTTCTTTCTACTTAGTAACATATCCACACCATAACAGGCCTGTTCCTTGTTCATTTTTAGCAATGAGAACCTTGTTAAGTTAAAAAGCCTTCATAGAATCAAGCGTTGTGAAATCAATCAACACAAAACTCCACACTGGTATTTTTAGGTATAGAGCATATATGCCACACTGGTATAGAGTATCTGCATTCAGTCATGTTCTAGCTGAGAACACAGACACATTCTGTGTCCATTGCAAATATTTTGTATATTGTAATTATTATAATGGATTTTTAGCCAGCACAGTTATAATGTTTATACAGGAAATGCAAAAAAATAAATAAATAATTGAAATTTCGCTACAGGCATATTTAGCAGGACTGTGTGTGTGTGTGCATACTTTGTGTAAAAAGCACTACACAAATAAAAATTACTTGACTTGAGAGAGAGCCGAGCCTGAACTTACAACTAGGGCTGTGTCATACAATAAAATATCGATATATCGCAATACTTTTTCTTACAATATTGTATCAATATTTTCAGTGCAGTCAGAGATGCTTCTATGAGGGGCATGAAAGAGATTGAAACTGATCCTGCACGGTCAGTTTCTCTCACGGATATGCTGGACCTCTCTCACGTGTTCTTCATTTGTACAATCCCTATGTAAATTCTTAAAATGCCAAGATCGCTATTTCTTTCTATTTACAATCCCCTACAATCATCTGTGCGTAAATACTTTCCAAAATGTCTGTGACTATTCACTGGCTGGTAGTTATTTTTTTATTTCACTCATCAGTGTTTGTGTGGTGTAGTGGTGAAGAAGTTCAGCACTGAGACCTTTTCACTGCATGCTGAGAGTAAAAGCTTTGACTCTTTCTGTGTAATGTAAGTCCAAAGACTAGATCCAAGCAAACATTTGCTGTTTAATAATGTCTCTTTTAATATGCTTTTGGTTCTCTAATCTCTACAGTCAGTTATTTATCAAAACAACAAAATAAATATTTAATTCTAATCACACATAGCATGTATGCTGTAAAGAAGCCATTCGACCAAACAAACACTACTGTCAAAGTCCCTGCCACAGATCTTAAAGAGACAGTACATATCCAAGTAAATACCTGTAAATAGTACAAATTAGGCATGTAAAAAACAAACATTTAACATTATACTGTATATATGCAATATAATATATGCAATTTCAATGCATCATATTTATTGATGTAATACATGGATTACATATATATATAAAAAGAATTAGTAAAATTGCTGTCCGGAATTTAACAATTAGAAGGTCCCCTGTATAATGAATAACAGCGTTAGCTGAAAGACAATTTCGTCTTAGCAATTTCCTCATTAGCGTCTGTTCTACAGGTTTCCGATAATCAAAAGTAATATAAATTAACCATGTATTGAACACCTGTCTCTGCAAACAAACGATGGGCATTTTAGAGTAATTTTGTAGTCGAGTACTCTAACCCACAAAAAACGAGAACCCAATTTCTAAAATGCACGTTAAAAATAAAACATATGACATGTACACGAATCTTATATTTTGTTTTATTCACAAAAGTTACCAAGAACGGCTTCAAAATAAGTTAACTTCAACAAACTCTGCTTTTCTTTTGGGGAAAATATTAAATGGAAAAATATGCAATTAATAAAAATAATAGTAAAAACATTTGTACTCACCCAGAGCTTACATAAAAACCAATACTGACACCATGAATGTTATGCACAATAATTAACACTGATTTAGAGTGCATCTGGACTGTGAGCTATTTTCTTCCTCTCCTCAGTCAAGTGCGAACTGTAGTGCAGCTCTTGCGTGTCATCATTAGAGTTTAATGTGATCTCATGTTAAATTAGATCAAACTACTATTCGATAACGGAAAATTTGTAAGAAAATATTTTATTGTCTACTTTGTCGATAACATCGACTAATCATTTCAGCCCTAAAAAATTTTTTTTTTGTCACACTTTTGGCATTTAAGTGTTATAATATCGAACTGAGATATATAGCTGTTCAACTCTATTCCTCAGCTATAGTGTTAATGAGCTTGCTGAAGAGAATGGAATTTTGGTCAAATATATCCTATTTCCTCTGCCGAAAAATAAGCCACTCAAGCTGGGTCCTCATTGAGTATTTTGCAGTAGCCGGTTGTTTTCTCCTCCGCCATGTTGAATGTCTACATCTCCTCCCAATGCGGAAACTCTGGTAGGTAAGCATCTTCAGTGTGTTTGATTACTTTGTCTGCTGTGTCTCTCAGCAGTGATAAGCCTTAATGCTGGCTTAAATCTTTAATGTCACAGTGATGAATGAAAAGACACACATCTAGCTGCTATTAATACATCTGTGCTGCTCTTACAATTTAGTTTAGAATGCCACAAACACAAGTAGAGTGATACAAACGGTAAAGAGTCCAAGTGCTGCTGTTCTAAGTCATCAGTATTCTTAGAATGTCTCGTCCAATCAGATTCGAGGATATGAAGTAACTGTTGTATAAATCTCGAATATTATGCATTTGCTCTCAAATGGCTCAAAAGTTTAGTTTTTTTGCCATAAGAACCATAATTTCAGCTTAATAAAAGCAGTATTTGTCTTCATATAGGCTATTTTGACTAAAACATTGTTCCCTATCTTTCACTCACCCGACGTTGTGTCAATGTTGTGACACTAGGGGTCACTCTTGAGAGCCTGAGACACCTCTGATAAAAGGCCAATAGGAATAGGAATTGGTGAGTGGTAATCGCATGCCCTTCCCCCGGACATTATGTGACCCAGGGTATAAAAGAAGGGGATGTGAATACCACTCATTAGATTTTCTCTTCGGAGTGAATGGTCGATGGTTCAAGCTGAGTCAAGCGATTTGCATTCCTCACCAATGCTGGATCCTTATGGCGCATTAAAGCGGCTTTCTCCCCTCTCTGCACAGGCGCACTGCCCCTGGGTGCTTCAGCAGATGTAGAGTACATTCTAAAAGAGCATTTTCCCTCACAAAAAGAGTATATTCTAAAAGAGCGGCACATATCGGAACATCTTTTTCAAGACACGTCTTTTTAAAGATGCCTTTGATTGTGATACCTCTCATCTTCTGATGGCCACTATTGCTGTCTTTCGTGCCTGGGCGCCATCCACGCTGAGACATCTTTCGTGGATCCGTCATGTCCTCATTGCAAGGCCATGACCATGGCAACTTTGCAGTTGCGGCTCGCTTTTTGTAAGGACGCTGAAATGATGGACATGAGACCCCAACCGGGCTATGTTCCCAAGGTTCCCACGACCCCTTTCCGGGGCCAAGTGTTGAACCTGCAAGCACTGCCCCAGGAGGAGGCAAACCCAGCCTTAGCGTTGCTGTGTCTGGTGAGTGCTTTACGCATCTATTTGGATCACACACAGAGCTTTAGGATCTCTGAGCAGCTCTTTGTCTGCTTTGGTGGACAGCGGAAAGGGAGAGCTGTCTCCAAAAAGAGGACCACCCACTGGATCATCGACACCATAGCTGTTGCCTACCAGGCTCAGCACGTGCCACCCCCTGCAGGGCTACGAGCCCATTCCACCAGGAGTGTGGAGGCCTCCTGGGCCCTGACCAGTGGCGCCTCTCTAGCTGACATTTGCAGAGCAGTGTGCTGGGCTACACCCAACACCTTTGCAAAATCCTACAATCTCCAGGTTGAGCCGGTCTGGTCCCGTGAATTAGCAGATATTAACGTGTAAGTCCGGATCGACTGGCCGGGTGTACCGCTTGCATCTAGCACCTTTCACCTCCCTTGAGCTGAAGATGTGCATTGTTGATTACCAGCAGTAATGTGTCCCCTGGTTGATTTCCCCCTAGCCCTGCGGCAGATGAGTTTGCAGAGGAACTCACTGCCAGCTCAGTATTTGTGTTAACTATGCCCCATACTGGGACAGGTGCTCCGCATGCACTCGTTCCCCATAGGCAACCCCTTGCGATGAATATTCAGCTGAAATGCCCCAGTCTCCATGCTCGTAGAGCCTCCTCCCCATTGGGCAGGTCCTACCATCGGACTTCTCCACATGACATACTTCTGACTAGACTAGGCAAGACCATGTGACATATTTCCACTTAATACCCCCCCCTCTCTGGGCAGGGAGTGTTCTCCACATTGTCTTCACCTTGGGAGTGACCACCACAATGCATCATTTGAATGCATAAGAGAGACATGGGTTTACACACACACACAGAAACATATAGACAACTATGGTTTACATTTGTATGGACACAGAGCAGCTGCTGACAATAAAATTGTCATATTACAGAAAACAGGAATTTCCTTGATCTTCTGAAATAACATTTATGTTAAATGTCTGTTGACATACACTTATATTCAAACCCAATAATTTTCATTTCATATGCAAAGATGTTAGCCAATCATAACAGGCTTTACATATAGAACTCATAGAACTCATAAAGGTAAAATGTAAATTCTAAAGGTCCGGTCACACCAGGCTTTGAGCACGCAAACTGTTTTTCGGACAACACAACGAAACAGAATATGATGTCACATGGGAGAGCTTCTGGTTTTAGTAGTAAACCTTTAACAAATAACAAATAATATTATATTTAAAAAAATAATAATAATATATATATATATATATATATATATATATATATATATATATATATATATATATATATATATATATATATATATAGCACCCACTCACTTTCCAGCAACAATATACCAAAATTGCTGCATACCAAAATTCAAGCTTGAGTTTGTTTATTTCCATCTTTGCATAATTAAAAGCAGAAGATAATACATAAAATAAATAGCATCACAAATAAATAACACTGATTACATGTTTCTAAACTATTCTTTTCAAAAAATATCTGTAGGCTTATCCAGTAGGGGTGCACCGAAATCGGCCGATATTCATCTTAAATCAGTGATTGGTGATCGGCCGATCGTGCCTAGAATCAGGTCAGCACGCAGGGAATCACACATACACTGCTACTCTAATGAATGAGTGCTTGCTCAGCCCTTGAATCATGACAGAGTAGCCTTTGGAGGGTGAGTTGTTGGCAATTCTAAGCATTCACAAATTTAAACTTTCAGACATGATGTTATTCTCATGAATATCCTTTTTTTTTTTTAAATGTGTAAGAATTACACGTTCATGGCCACCGAAAAGCCAGATCCTATTATGGCCGCCAAGCCAGAGTGCTTCTTGTTATGACTGTTTGATTATTATAAAGACAATCTACACTAGATAGCAGCAGTTCTGCTTACATTTATACTTACAAGTCTGACATTTTAATACAAAATCTCTTTTTTCTCAGCTGTTTACGTTCACTTTAGGCATCACTCTCTGTGTTTACATAAATCCCTCACTAAAACATGTAAGAAATGTATTTGACCGTTCAGATGCACATTAGCGCAAGCATTTTTGGAACACACGCACATGTTAAGCACACACACATACTGTGCCTGTCAATCAATATAGCTGGTTATTTTTTCGTTATTGGCATTTTAATCAGTCTGCTTGTCCGGTTGGCAAGTAAAATTCTCTTTCACTTGCCCCTTCAAAAATCTAATTTTCCCAGACAAGCAGATAAGTGTTAATGTCGAGCCCTGATTAAATATTGTATTCAACATTCTCCGATAATAATCATTATGTTCTGCAGTATAGCTCCTAAAGTACGTGTATGTTGTTTTAGAGTTTTAGATATTATTTTGGAAAACAAGCCAAAAAAGACTAATCAAAAATGTATTTTGTTCCAGGGTATAATGGGCTAAGACTACAGTCTCTCTCACATTTATGTTCAATTCGATCCATCTTTAACTCACAAAAAACAAACTTTCTCTTCTTAATATAGCTACTTATCACAGATTTTCTTCATGATAAGATACACACAAGTGAACGTGACACATATATAATGATTCACTACGTCGCAAGCGTCACGTTATAATCTAGCTGCAGCAAACGCACGTGAGTGAAAAGGGTCCCTTCGCTAGAGTGTGCATCAGCCGTGGGAAGATTCAATCTCTTCCCCGTCACTTCATGTAACTCATAGATGTGGCGCTGACAGCACAGAGAAATGCCAGTTTCGGGGGTTTATTTTCATAACCCGCTTCCTTATTATATGAACTTTAATAAAGGATGCTTTTAAAATATAATGCAGAGGTGTTTCATTGTATAATGGAATGCGGCACAATAATCATGTTATCTTGATTATCTTGTTTTCGTAATCGTAATTGAAAATAAAATGTGATTAATCACCCAGCCCTACTCTCACTGTATTACATGTGCTTACATAAAGAGGAGAAAACACTCCTCCCCATGCACACCTTGAAAGCTGCACAATTGCTTACATTGAAACTGTAATCATGGTATGATGTTACATAGTTTAATCAAAATGATTGCGCTCACTTTCTCCATTGCGATCGGTTTTGATTTACTCAGATGCCCGTGTTTGCTTGATCAATAAAGTACGGAGACTAGTTTGAGGTAAAAACATTTTTGCCAAATGTGTGGAAATACGTGCCTGATTTTGGATTCATAACATGTTTACATTAGAAAAACATGGAAAATAGCAGTAAAATGCAATAAGTTATGCACTGGAAACAACTCTTGTGCATCAAACAGCACATGCCCTCTGTCAACGTGTACCTGATGCAGTAACCGATCCACATTAAACTGTATGCTTATTGTGATATTCTTTGAAGTGTTTATAAAGTGCTCTTGTGTGCTGGACAACTTGGATCATGTTTTTTTCTGCTTCAACTTGTCTCTGTTGTTTTTCAAACTAGTTTCATCATGCAACACATTTTTCACATGGTTGTAAAGTGACATTACTGAAAGGGTTTCTCCATGCTTACTGCAAATGTCCAACTAATCGATAATTAAATTCATTGTCAATGATTTCCATTATCGTTAATTATCTTTTTTTTTTTTCGATTAGTTGTTGCAGCGCTACCTACAATTACACCATGATACAAGACATCAAAATGAAATCGCTCCCATTATAATCAACAAATCTGTCTAAACTGGAAGCGCCACACAGTTTGGAGAGTAGGCTTCTTTTTTCAGATTTTTTTCATACCGTGTTATAAACAGTATAGCTGAATCTCGACTACAATTGCACAGTATATACCATCAAACTCCTAAGCCCTACACGAGACACAACACACTGATTCACATACATATGCATATGAGCATATGAGCTGAGAATGTTATTACACACATACACACACTTAGTATGTAGAATGGACTGCTTTCCCCTTGAGGCTGAGAGACCAGATGTAGTTCACTCACAATACTACTAAAAATACAGCTCTGACTAACAGAAGAGATTAATTAAAATGAACATGGTTCACAGACTACCCCTCCCTCTCTGTTTGTCTTTCTCCTCCTCTCATTCTCATGTGTGTGTGTGTGTGTGTGTGTGTGTGTGTGTCCTCTTGTTAAATTCTTTCTTTGCTTTCTGTCCTTCTCTGTGTCTCCAGTGGGATTTCACTGAGTCAAATTCAATCAAGGTTAACGTTCGTCTGCATTCTTTGAAAAGCTGAGGCTCAAACGAGGATGATGTCTCTCACCTGGGATATGGTAGAATACGTCAGAACTCACAGGTAGGATTTGAAGCACACTAAATCAGTGGCTTCGTACACTAGACCAAAGCCAGATTTTCACAGTGACAAATTCTTCAGACTTCACAAGAGTGCTTTTAACCCCTGCTACAACAGCTTTACAAAAAAATCTCAGGCACCAATTCAACTGTTCATAAACACAAGAGCTGAGACACCAATGATGTGACCTATCAGCTGAAGTCGCTGCTACAGACAGAGAGAGATCAAAAACAGAATACACAAGTTGCCAGACTTTGGTATCCCTGAAGATGGGTAAAAGTGCTGTATATCCAGGTAAATGAGCAGACAAGAATATTTGAATGATTCACTGGATGTTGTGGGTTTGAGGTCTGATCAGGTCCACCATGCAATGCATTGCTGCACTAGAAAACTAGTCTACTAGTCTATGCAACCCCAAGTTTGGAACAACATGAGCAAATGACAATTTTCATTTTTGAGTGACCTTTTCCTTTAAGACTGCACTGACTCCAGTGATACAGTACTACAAGCTGAATGCACACACATACAGAGAGTTATGAAAATGTAAAACTATAAGAGCAGTCATCAGGATCCTCACTGTTTAAGGTCCAAATTTCAAAAAAACGTGCTCACTCACGTGCCCAGCCTAAACTGCACAACCCAGACATCTCTGATGTGTTTTTAATTTGATTGCTGCTCCAAATATCTGAGACCCCACAATTTGCAAACATTTTAATACAAGGGAGGGAAGAACATGAAAAAAATTACATAGACAGACAGACAGGCATTAGTTCTCTGACTCATCACAGGCTGGCTTTGGGAGAGCAGGAAAGATTGAATTCGGGATTGACTATGTTTTCTTATTTCCGCCAAAGCACTCACTGCTCTCTGTCACCTCAAAGCCATTATGCACATATTCATGCTATGCATTCCCCTGCCTGGTAACAGCTCTCAGAGGAGCCATGCTTGTCTTCATAAAAATGAAGTGCTTTTGTCTGTTTGCTGCCTGTCTTAACAAAAACTAGTACTACTGTAGTAGTGTACTACTGACACATAAACTTACCCAATGATTCTCTCTCTGACCAACAGTATTCACTCTCTCTCTCTCTCTCTCTCTCACTCACTCACTCACTCACACACACACACACACACACACACACACACACACACTCACAAAAACATAGCCTGTCTGGTCCTCTTATACCCCATGGCAAAGGTACAAACATGAACACACACTCACACCAATCTGATCTAATCCAAATTAAGTGGTGAGTATTTCTAACCTCTGATAATGAATGTAATTTCATTTTTATCCTCGGGACCTTCCTTAAACTGTGCCTGAAAACCTGAGCTTGGTAGATGTGTCTGTCAGGCTCTCTCTTCACACACATACAGACACAAACACAGGGTGTCACTTGTTCTTTCAGCACTGGGGCCAATCAGCACAGACATTATTTACATGTATTCACAATCCTATTTAAGGCCCTTTTGTAAAAAGATCTCCTAATAATATGAGCGATCAATGTTTTAAAAAAAGACTGCTTTTTGTTTCTGCTCTCTCATACTTTGTCTGATGGTTCTGTACTGTGAGATGGGTGTGTAGGAAGATGAGGCAGGAGATATGAAGCAGCTCGAAGTCCCTAGGCCCTGCCAGCTTTCAGACAATGCTGTTTTTGTATGAGAACTCAAGTACATTGCAGATCTGATATTAAACCTGAGAATGGCAAAATGTATTTGATATCTTCACCCTCATTCTGACCACTCTGTTTTGGTGTTGCTTCTCCTTTAATACTTGACAGTAAATGTCTACTGTTATGAATGGCTCTCTGCCCTTGACTTGCCTTCTCTCTGCTCACCGTTACTGGGCGAATCTAAAATGTAATAAGCTAATGTAGGCTTTTATGTGTTGTGTGACATCACAATGTGTAGGAAGTAAAGAACGAGTCATTTTGGCAGCTTGGATTCAAAAAATGCTCTTTTTGCAGTGAAGAGGTTTGGAGTTCTGAAACTTGCAGTAAGTTTTTATAGCACAATGAACTCTTACATGTCAAAAGATCAAAGAAAATGCACAATCGACAAGGATTTCATTTTAGCAGCTAGTTTTTAGTGACCAGAATAAAGAGACAGGTGGGTATACACTTTTGACATGGCACACTAGACAGACAGCTAACAACCACCCAGAACACCCTAGTAACCACCCAGCACCGCCGAAGTGCTGTCTCTGCCTCAAACATAAAATCAAAGCGCACTGTGTTGCAGCTTGTTGCTGTGATGATTCACACTGCAAGGTACTGCTAAAAATCATTACATAATCAATCTCAAAATTAAAAGGTCCATCTTTGACATGTTTGTTTATAGTTGTCACTGAATTAAAAATTTTGTGAAAAGGCACATCACGCAGGATCATTATTGATCATCCTTTTCATGATTGATCATTGCTGTCAATCCTGAGTACTCATGCCTATCCATACTTGCTACCAAATATCAATGCCCAGGCAACCACCAACTACTTCCTGTTCTGCACATAAATTACACAGTACTACTAGTCATTCTAATTTGCTGTTTAAAATAGTATTTTTGGCCTTCGGTCAGGATGAGAGTGTACAGTAAATTATGGTGAAAAGAGGTGAGAAATTACTCAAAATAGCAGACTCAAATTTAGGCCATGGCTTCAACTTTCTGTGCAGTTGATGATGTTGAGAGAGAAAGGGGACAATGACTGATTAAATTGGATGAGGTTCAGTTTGATGGAAAGGTGAAGAGGCTTCACTTTGATGACAACCATCCATTAATTCTTTCTTTTCAATCTTTAAACAGAGAAGCCTGCCAGGCTAGATTACTGTAGCCAGTTCAGATTAGCAAAAAGACAAATCACTCAAACACATACACAAAAACACACCTTTCAGAATTCAAAGGTCCATTACAAAGATACTGTATACAGGAAGTCAGCCAGATGAATAGCAGAGGAAGGAGGTCATGGAGGATTGTCGTTAGTCACTTTATACCTCTCTTGTTTTCTTTGTTTAATGTGTTACTCTACTGTGATTATATGGTTGGGAGTTTGGGAACGCAAAGCTATTTTAGACAGCTATTAAGTGAGAGCTGTGTGTGTTTTAAAAAACACTGCAGGACCTAAAAAAAAACATCACTTCTGCAAGGCAACAGCACTTGAAAAGATGGCATCCAGTTGTCACAAACCCAGACACTTGCGGTACTGCATCCAGATGTGCGAGAGAAGTTGATTTCTTTATTGCCGCACAGGACACACTGAACACAGAATGCAATCTAAACCTATTTATCTACACAATCATCTGCAATATAGGCTTTTATGAAGTAACATCAAATAATGTGATGAAAAAAACATCTGTTGGACTTTGTTAAAATAACACATGCAGTGATGGATGCACAAACATTTTCTGTTCAATAAATCTGACCGAATCCAGACGATATATGAAGATTATATTCTGCAGATAGTTATTTGGGTTCTATTGAATGTAAATACATTACTATTTTAATGTAAATGCAATCTTCATCTTCATCCTCATGTAAATTAGATTTTGTGATGATTACCTTAAAAAAAAGATCTCAATGCCCCATTTTCAAAGAATATTTAGCGATTTTGGCCATTATCACAGGTAAAACTTATCGTGGGAATTCAGATGAATGTATTTACTAAATAAAGCCGCAGGTCTGTCTACTGTCTGTCAAAGCTCAACACACCGTTAAAGTCACACAGCTGTGCGTCTCACACCACGCAACTCTGGCTTATCTGAGAGAATACATTTACATTTACATTTATGCATTTGGCAGACGCTTTTATCCAAAGCGACTTACAGTGCACTTATTTCAGGGACAATCCCCCCCAGAGCAACCTGGAGTTAAGGGCCTTGCTCAAGGGCCCAACAGTGGCATCTTGGTGGTGCTGGGGCTTGAACCCCCGACCTTCTGGTCAGTAACCCTGAGCCTCAACCACTGAGCCCCCATCTGCCCCCCAGAATAGCTAGTCTCCATATGTAAAATTATTAAAAAGAGTTTACTCAAGAAGTAACTGAATGTTCAGCAGTTTAAGGGCATTTTACTCAGTTCGTGACAAGCAACAAGCTTTTGCGATCTGCAATATACACTCAAAATGTGCACACATTGGATGAGCCTGGTAAGAATGCCGGGTAAGGTGTCGATCGGGTTATTTAAGCCGTTTATGGCCTTTAGAACATTTGGACACACACACACACACACACACACACACAAGACAGCTAGACAGAGCGCAGTTGAATGGAACACAATGCAGCATCTTCAAAACTGAACTTCAACTTAACCTAAATATTAAAACACAATGGTTATGGCATCTCCTGTTATTTGAAAATAGACAGTTCAGACAGTCACAAAAAAAACTGGTGCGCACTTACTAAGATTATTACGGTAACCTGAAGGAAGAAAAGTCAGATGCGAGTTGTGCACATTCTTTCAGTTGGGCAGCGAATCTTCACAAATGACAAAATATGAAGCATTATATTTTGATTATGCAATCTTTTGTACATTTTGAAACATACTTTTTTATAACAGCCTATAATAATGAATAGACGATACACTGGAACAACAAGACGCAATGCAGCAGCCATATACTGTACATTTGTCAGACATGTTAGTATATATACAGTTATGAACATGTAATTGCCCCTTGAGTATTCAATGAGTACTCCAGTAAATAGTCTGAGAACTCGAGTTGACAAAATTACCAAAATGCCCATTCCTAATTATAACCGTGCATTTATCCAGATTAGGGATGTCAAAACGATACAGTGTTTATCGGTAGTTTATCTCAATTCGTTACCAGCACGCTGTCTGACATGGCTGTTTTGGATGTCTAATTTGTATCCACATTCTTAATTCATAGATTAGGTCTAATATCTTACACAATCTATATTATACATCACAACTAATTTAGTAGCAAGGTCGCCTCTCTCAGGAATTCATGTTTATTACATTCAGCCAACAATCAAATCTTTAACTCAGTGACAACATTTTTGATCCTGGTTGTGAAAACTACACATGGCACAAAAGTTGACAGCATTGCTAAACGGGTGACCGAAAAATCATTCTGTGCTCCACTGAACTCTATGCTGAAAAACATGTGTAAATGACGGTGGTCGAGGTTATATTATGTATTTATGAATTGTCTGTAAGCACTTACATGGGGTTACATTAGGCAAATAGCTGTAATTTACTGCTATTTTGCAAACTATAAATGTGATTTAAAAAAATTGGGAAATTGTCTCAAAAACAATATATTTATATAAAAAAATAAAAAAAACTATTTGTTTTTAAAGCCATGATGGTAAAAACAGTAATTTCTTTATTTTAAGTTAGAGGCCATGAAAGTTTTGTCAGGGCAAGTAAACATCTGAACCACTGGCCTGACTTTGCCAGTAGAAAAAATCCTTAGTGTTTAGCCCTGTAGTATGTTTTGTATGTGTTCTTACAGTTCTTTGAGAATAGTTTAGTTAAAATCTGTAAAGCACAGAAAGCAGAAAACATTTTTCAATGATGAGAGAAAAGTGGAAAAGAATACCAGTCGAGTGTAATTCTCTTCTCACACAGTGAATTCTCCTCTCAGTGTAAGGACTTCAGTGAGAAAGCATCTCCTCAAAACTTTTCACTGTAAAGCATTTAGACTCTGATCAACAGAAGTGAACGAGTCCTGAACAATGATTTTCTCTCTCATTTTCCCTCGCTCTCTTTTCCCTCTCTCTAGAGAGAAACCCGCCAGACTGATCTTCACTATTACCTTCTGCTTGTAGGGATGCTTGTAGGTTGAGCCCTGGGCAAAACTCTACTTTTCCACACAGTTGTGGACCTCCTATCTGCACTAACAGGGGAGAACAGGTTTAACTGAGAGGGAGAGATGAGAGACAGAAAAGAAGACAGTGAGTTAAATTTAGAGAGAGTGCATGAGGAAAAGCTTTATGAAAGATAAAGACAGAAGGCAGGTGAGAAGAACGAGGCAGGTGGAAAAAGAAGCAGAGGAAGAGAGAAAGACTGATTATTTGGCTGTTAGAACTCAGCAGTAATAAAACCATCTCTTCTTCCCTACATTCTCTCACTCATTCTTTGTATCTTCCTTAATTACCTCTCTCAGGAATGGCAAACGAGTAAACAGCGCTTAAACAGCCAGCTGGGAGAAATGGAGGGATAGAAATGGAGAGAAAAGAGGACTCAGAGCAGTTTTACAGCATTTGGATTGAAAAGAGTCAGTAAACATATGCTGCAATTACAGAGATACATTACAGAGAAAACCAGAGGTCAATTGATACAGGTTGTTCAAAGCTCAATGAGTATATATAGGGTGGCCAATGGCCAACATTATGCCGATACCATTTTGAACAAGAAATTATTTTGCTGATTGTGAATACCACAATGATGTGCTTTTTATTTGGCCAGTAAGTTTCATAAAGAAAAAATCATTAGACTTATTTCACAATTCTTTAGGGCTGCACAATTAATCAAAATAACACCACAATGACTATATGGTCAAATATGATAATTAAACTGTAAATGGCTAAGATTAAATACAGATAAACATGCTCTGTGCGCACTTCAGAATATTCAGGTGATGCGCTGTTCTGTGCATCACCTCATATCGTGGCGCTACCACAGTCATAATGCAGCACATTTGGCCAGAAAGTTTAGCTTTAGCTTTTGCTTGTGTACAAATGTATGAATTTCACATTCTATGAATTTATATGATGTCATGAAATTGCATTTTTAATAATGATATAAGCCAGGGGTCGGCAACCTATGGCATGCAGAGGGTTAATCATTGGCACGCCAGCAACGCCAACAGAGGATTAGGCTATTTTATTTATATAAATTCTGCACCTGCATTCTAATCTACATCTTATGTAATCGTTTCTCATGATCACAAAGCGTGTATTCATGAGCTGAATGGGGGGCTAAACAAAAAGTTAAAATCTTACGAGACTGCAGTATACCCAGGGCTGGACTGGTAATCTGGCATACCAGGCATTTTCCTGGTGGACCCAGCGTTGAACCTTGGGGTACACCTCTTTGTTGGATAGAAAGATCTAAACTACTCCCCTGGATGACAACACATTGTGTTCTATTATGTAAATAAGAGTTAAACATAAAGAAATGCATTTTGAGATGCCAACTGCAGAAAGCTTATCTACAATTATATAATGATCTACCAAATCAAAAGCCTTTTTAAGATCAATAAAAATAGCCCCTGTAAGATTACCAATATTTGATGCAGAAAATGCCTTGTTAGTAAATTTTAGAAGGGCAGTAGCTGTTGAATAATTAGGCCTAAATACGGATTGAAATGGTGGTAAAATATTATTAAGTCACAATATACTGTGATAACTGATTAAAAATGTATTTTTCAAATACTTTTGCAATAGAACATAGTATAGATTTTGGTCTATAATGATGTAGATCAAGAATGTCACCACCTTTATACGATGGAGTAGTGCAAATGTGTTTCCAGATTGCTGGAATTTCACATGTAGATAATGACATATTGAACTCAGCAAGTGGACACATAAGATCATGAGAAGCTAATTTAATATATCTGGATTCAATCCCATCAAGTCCTGCAGAACTGCTCTAACTTAGTTGATTAATAGCATTCAAAACTTCTTTAGATGTTATTTTAGTAAAGGAAAATGTACTGATTCTATTCAAATCACTTATTTGATTTATAGTGTATTTATCTGAGGTATTTATTAAGTAAATTTTAGGATTTTTAAAATGATTAGGCAAAAATTATTTATAATAATTAGATTTAGTATTACGGGTATTACGGGTCTTAGATATATTTCTAAGTCATTTGTATACTTCCTAATCAGCATTTTCACTTGTCTGATTAAATTTAGCCTATGCCTTATCCCTCTGCCTAAAGAGACTTATAAGTTCTGCACTTATCCAAAGGTAGGTGTTTTCCTTTAACCATTGTGAATTTCCAGGGAGCATGTCTGTCTATTGCTTGAGTGAACATAGAATATAGGAAATCCCAGTTCCCCGTCTGTCGCTCTCTCCACATTGTGTCGGAGAAGCGACACTAGGGGTCTCTCTTGAGCGCCGAATATGCCTCTGATCCATTGAAAAAAGGCCAATGAGAAGTTGGCAGTCAGTATTTGCATACCCCGCCCCCGGACATACGGGCATAAAGGCGAGGCAAATACTAGAGTTCATTCAGAAATTTTCTTCGGAGCCGATGGTTGTGCATGCTGTATGCGTGAGATCACACCAGTTCCTGTATTCCTCTGACGCTCTGCATGCTGTTGGATTGAGGGCGCATTACAGCGGCGATTTCTCCTTCTTGCACGGCAGTGCAATTGCCCCTGGGCGCTTCGACAGTGCAGAAACCCAACTCTAAGAGAGTTGTTTAAGAGAGTGATTTTCTCTAAAAGAGCAATGCACAGCGGCGTTGAACGTCCTTTTCAGGACGCGTCTTTTTAAAGACGTGTTTCCGCCTCTGTGTAGTTTCCGGATGCGGTCGATTTCTCCCACCTCCTACGGTCATAAGAACTGCCTGGCGTACCTGGGTTGCGATTACACGCAGGCAGCGTTTTTATGAATGGTCTATGTTTTCAGTGCGAGAACATGGCCATGACAGCATTGCGGTCGTAGGCTTTTTCTTGTAGTGAGAGAAAGCCACTTCAGCCGCCCCCCGCGCCTCGCCTCGCCTCTTTCCCACGGGATTGGGGCAGGCGCCGCGGGCAATGAAGGTGATTTGGGGATAAAGACGGGCTGTGTTCGCCGGGTACCCCCCCGCGAGCCTCCCGCCTCCCCGGTATGCTTGCTGGATTCCGTCCGAGCTCGGGATGAGCGTTTTTCTCTCCAATAAGGTTATGTTCTCAGTGCAAGAACATAGCTGTTGCAGCATTGCAGTCATAGGCTTTATTTTGTCATGAGAGAAAGCCACTTCAGCCGCCCCCCGCGCCTCGCCTCTTTCCCACGGGACTGGGGCAGGCGCCGCGGGCGATGAAGGTGATTTGGGGATAAAGACGGGCTGTGTTCGCCGGGTACCCCCCCACGAACCACCCGCCTCCCCAGCACGCTTGCTTGCACCCATCTGCTCGGGATGAGTGCGCCCCGCTTCACGGCCGGCCTGCCAGTCCCTTGAGCTCCTGGGATTGGATGACGATAATCACCGCTGCATCGGACAGCGTTACAGCGGCGTCTGATGCTGATGACTCGTCTGCGCCGCCACCTTCGGGTCTGTGCGCCCAGTCTGAGCCTGATGCACAGAGGTCCGATATGCTTCCCCGGGTACAGCCAGCGCGAGGTTGTACCGGAAAATCCCATCCCCCTCCCCCTCACGGCTACTTGTTTGGTTCCACGGGCATGTGGCCTCGCTCACAGCCACGCCCCACCCCCGGTTCCTTTCTTCCCAGACGTGCATGACGAGCTGAGCAAGCCAAGCTTCCTCGCTCCTCCGCTCTCACTACCCTCGGCGGTAGAGCGGTCCCAGACCACTCCCCCCCTGCACGCCATGGCCCCCCCCTGCAGTCCACCGGGTCAAGGCTCCAAAAATGTGCACTTGGGTAGTCCTGTTCTTGACGTGCTGCAGGAACTGCACTCGAACACGCGATGGCCCCCCTTGTGGTCCGGAAACTCAACACATGGACTGGACCTGGTCGCAGTAGACGAGGTAGACAAAGCACACTTTCTCAAACGCTCCCGTCTCCCAGCTCCGTCCATTCGGCGACACCACCTGACGACTCTACCCAGCAGCCCTCAGTGGTGAAGAAACAGACGGAGGCTATTTCACACATCCTGCCCTGCGCAAGCGTGCGCCAGGGGCCATGCCCTGTCTGCTCGCCGAGGGCGTCCTCCTGCGGCTTTCAAGAAAGAAAGAAAAGCGGTGCTCCGCCTCAACAAACATGGGCCCAGCTCTCCGCCCTGGCATCGGGCTCCCGCAGAAGATGGACGCCCCCTCATCTCACGGACCCCCTCGAGGACCCGGAAGGCTCCCAGGCGCTCCTGAGATGACCGACCCAGAGACTGAGACGTTAGCTCCGGAGCTGGTAAGACCACTCCGTTCCCCGGTGGAGGGCTGGGAGGAGAATCTTTTGTTGAATTAATTTGCCACACCCCCTAACGGGGGCTGCGGTACTCACATTCTCAATAATAGAGCTATTTCCTTTTTTGTCTCTGGGTCACCTGGCCCGCAAATGCCGTTCTCACGGCACTCTGCCGCCAGGCCTCAACAGTCCCGGCACGCTGAACGCGGCCCCAGATCCGCCTTCAGCCCCACGACTGTTCCCCGGCCGGCCGGTTCTGACGAGTCCAGAGGACGCCACTAAAGGACCTCCTCCTCAGTCACCATCCCGCCCCCTGCCGGATGTCCAGAGCAAGGTAAGTGCTTTGAGTCTTTTCTCAGCACCAGAGCCTCGGGACGCGTCCACGCCTCCCGACGGCATACTACCTGCTCCACCCCGCTACGAAGCCCCGCCGGGTACGTCAAAAACAACCGTCCCTTTGGTGCCCCTAGCACGGAGATTGGATGCGTGGCTTTCACTTCCCAACCCATCTCGCTGGCTGGCCCGGACCATCCGACTCGGTTACGCAATTCAGTTTGCCAGGCCCCCGCCCCCCTTCATGGGGGTCCGCTTTACCGCAGTGCACGGCCAACATGCCAAATTCCTGCGCGCGGAGATCGCTACTCTCTTACTCAAAGACGCGATAGAGCCTGTCCCTCCAACCGAAATGAAGAAGGGTTTCTACAGCCCTTACTTCATTGTACCCAAGAAAGGCGGCGACTTACGACCAATCTTGGACCTGCGAGTTTTCAATCGAGCGCTGCTCAAACTACCGTTCAAAATGCTCACGCACAAATGCATCTTGACAAGCGTCCAACACCTAGATTGGTTCGCAGCGGTACACCTGAAGGACGCGTACTTCCACATCTCAATCTTGCCGCGACACCGACCTTTTCTACGGTTTGCGTTCGACGGCCAGGCATTCCAATACAAAGTCCTCCCCTTCGGCATGTCTCTGTCCCCTCGTGTCTTCACGAAAGTCGCAGAGGCAGCTCTTGCCCCGCTCCGAGAAACCGGCATCCGCATACTCAACTACCTCGACGACTGGCTCATATTGGCCCACTCCCGAGAGTTACTATGCGCTCACAGAGACCAGGTGCTCAGGCACCTCAGCCGCTTGGGGCTTCAGGTCAACCGAGAAAAGAGCAAGCTCACCCCGGTCCAGAGTATCTCCTTTCTCGGCATGGAGTTAGACTCAGTCTCAATGTCTGCACGTCTCACCAACGAGCGTGCGCAGTCAGTGCTGAAATGCCTCGTCAAATTCAGGCCAGGCACAACGGTCCCTTTAAAACTCTTCCAGAAGCTCCTGGGTCATATAGCATCCTCCACCGTGACCACGCCGCTGGGGTTGATGCATACGAGACCGATTCAGCACTGGCTTGCGCACCGTGTGACGCACCGTGTGACGATCACCCACGCCTGCCGAAAAACACTACAACCCTGGACAGACCTCTGCTTTCTACGGGCAGGAGTGCCCCTGCAGCAGGTGTCCCGACACGTCCTGGTCACTACCGATGCCTCCAGATTGGGTTGGGGCGCCGTGTGCAAAGGGCACGCAGCCGCGGGCCGTTGGAGAGGGGCCCCGCTGCGCTGGCATATCAATTGCCTAGAGTTGTTGACTGTCTTCTTTGCCCTGCGGCGGTTTCTCCCGTTAATTCGAGACAAACACGTCCTAATCAGGTCAGACAGCACCACTGCGGTAGCGTACATAAATCGCCATGGCGGCGTACGCTCCCGCCACATGTCACGACTCGCCCGTCGTCTCCTCCTTTGGAGCCAGCAGCGACTCCGGTCGCTGCGTGCCACTCACATCCCCGGCAAGCTCAATGTGGTAGCGGACGCACTGTCACGACAGAGTAGGGCTGGGATAAACGATTATTTTTTAAATGATTAATCTAGCGATTATTTTTTTGATGCATCGATTAATCTAACGATTCATTTTTTTTCAGTCCGATTCGATTTCGCTTCGATTAATCGACTTGTGACAACACCGGTAATACCGGTTTCATCGGGGTGGGGTGTATAAAATGTTTAAAAAAACATTTGCGGGAGTTTGATTGACTGGCGATCTGATCAATCAATCATAATACGCCATTTTTGTCCGACAAAGTAGTCAGGAGAGAGAAGATTAACGTCGGTGGATTTTAATTTGAATAATGGATTGTAGGCTACCGTACTGACATCTTTCCGCGGTTAAAACAACAGTCCTTCTAATGTAGGCTACATTCATGTTTAGCCTATTTGATGCTATAAATTAACCAAGGAAAAGATGATCGGTTCACGAGCAGCTTTAACTGAGGCAATCTGTCACGACACATTAAAGAGCCACAAAATAGTAGGCCTATTTATGGTTTAATTTTCTTGAATGAAAATTGAGACTTTATTAAATGTTACCTGCTTGGTCCTGTCTGTCAGCGCATTGTCAGTGTCCTCTATGTATTTTTCACGACATTCATAGCTATAAGCCCATTATTAATAGCTATAAGCGAAAACTTTAGGTGTCGACAACGTATTATAGCCTACTCCAACATCGAGTGCAAAGTGGGGAGCTAGAATGGAAGGCCATCTCCATTTTGCAAAGACGACATATCACGGAATTGTTTCCTTTTAAATTAAAGAATTCCCATACTTTAGAGGAACGAGTGCATGCCGCCTTGCACTTCTGATAGTCTGAGGAGCCACTCGTGTTGCTACTAGTCGCCGGCGCCGCCATCTTTGTTTTGGGTCCGACGAATCGACGCGCATATTTTGCGTCAACGTATTTTTTGCGTCGACGTCATCGATGACGTCGACGCGTTGTCCCAGCCCTACGACAGAGCTTACCCAGTGGAGAGTGGAGGCTCCACCCCCAGTCGGTCCAGCTGATTTGGGAACAGTTCAGCAGAGCCCAGGTAGACCTGCTTGCCTCCCGAGAGACCTCCCACTGCCCGTCTGGTACGGCCGAACAGAGGCTCCCCTTGGGACAGACGCGCTGGCGCACAGCTGGCCCGCGGGGCTACGCAAGTATGCTTTTCCCCCAGTGAGCCTTGTTGCACAGGTGCTGTGCAAGGTCAGGGAGGACAAGGAACAAGTCACACTAGTGGCTCCCTACTGGCCCAACCGGGCCTGGTTCTCGGACCTCGTGCTCCTCGCGACAGCCCCTCCCTGGCGAATTCCCCTGAGGAAGGACCTTCTTTCTCAGGGGCAGGGCACGCTCTGGCATCCGCATCCAGACCTCTGGAAACTCCACGTCTGGTCCCTGGACGGGACGCGGAAGATCTAGCCAGTCTACCACCTACAGTCGTAGACACGATCAACCAAGCCAGAGCCCCTTCTACCAGGCAGCTTTACGCCCAGAAGTGGCGCCTGTTCGCAGATTGGTGTTCTTCCAGGGCCGAAGACCCACAGAGGTGCGCAGTTGGGTCAGTGCTCTTATTCCTGCAGGAGAGGCTGGAGGGGAGGCTGTCCCCTTCCACCCTAAAGGTGTATGTCGCTGCTATCGCGGCTCACCACAACGCAGTAGACGGTAAGTCTCTTGGTAAGCACGACTTAATCATCAGGTTCCTAAGAGGCACTCGGAGGTTAAATCCCTCCCGGACAAACCTGTTCCCCTCCTGGGACCTCTCGGTAGGCCTCGCGGGCCTCCAGACACCTCCCTTCGAGCCGCTAGAATCAGTTGGACTCAGGGCCCTCTCCCTTAAGACGGCCCTGCTGATCACGCTCGCTTCCATCAAGAGGGTCGGGGACCTGCAAGCGTTCTCTGTCAGCGACACTTGCCTGGATTTCGGTCCGGCAGACACTCACGTGATCCTAAGACCACGACCGGGCTATGTGCCCAAGGTTCCTACCACGCCCTTCAGAGACCAGGTAGTGAACCTGCAAGCGCTGCCCTGGGAGGAGGCAGACCCAGCCCCTTCGTTGCTGTGTCCGGTACGTGCTTTGCGTACCTACCTGGACCGCACGCAGAGCTTTAGACGCTCTGAGCAGCTCTTTGTATGCTTTGGGGGACAGCGGAAAGGAAACGCTGTCTCCAAACAGAGGCTGACCCACTGGGTTGTAGATGCCATTTCATTGGCTTATCACACCCAGGCCGTGCCCCCACCCTTGCAGGTCCGAGCTCACTCGACAAGGAGTGTTGCGTCCTCGTGGGCACTGGCTAAGGGTACCTCCCTGGCAGACATTTGTAGAGCAGCGGGTTGGGCGACACCCAACACCTTTGCAAGATACTACAATCTCAGGGTTGAGTCAGTTTCATCCCGTGTTTTCTCAGGTCCGAGCCAGAACTCGGTAACACGCTGATGGGCTGGCCGGGTGAATCACTTGCGTATACGCCCTTTCCCTCGCTTGAGGTAAAACAGTGCGTCTTTTTTCCCAGGAGACTCCACTCAACATGAATCCCTGGTTGATTCCTCCCTAGCCCTCATGGGTCCGCAGTTCGGCGGAGGAACTTGCCGACCCAAGCCACTGCGGGTACCCTGATGGCTACCCTGTACTGGTATAGGTGCTCCACAGAGTAAGGGCCTCCTACGCGGACTCCCCCTGTGTGTATATTCCACGATACGGTCCCCTTACGAGCAGACCCGCGTTTTCCTTGGGTACGTTTCGGCTGCCCCCAGGTCGCCGTGTGTAGCAACTCCACCCTCGCTGAGGCTGGATCTGCCACCGCGCCACTTCCACGTGTCGCCTAAGAACACATTTGACGTATTCACCACCATACCTCCCCAGTTGGGCAGGGGTGGTCTCCGCGGGTCTTCCCCTCCCCCTCAAAATAGGGGAAACTGGGTAAGACCCCCTTCCCTCAATGCGTGTAAGGGCCCCGGCTGTCTATTGCTCTATGCAAGAAACATAGAGAGAAAAGAGGCCCAGCCAGGCTTGGCCCGTTCCCAGGTTGGCAAGCGTCACCTTGTTCCTCAGCCTAGGGTAACCAAAATGATCCCGACGACTTTTCTGGGGCATTGGGGAAGGGTACGTGCCCTGGCACAGCTGGTCGTTTGGCACGTAACAAATACCTGCCCGCTCCTGTGTCAGCAGAACACGTACACGGCTCAGCGCATGGCGGATTTAAATTGGACCCCTAGTGTCGCTTCTCTGACACAACGTGGAGAGAGCGA
This sequence comes from Xyrauchen texanus, assembly GCF_025860055.1. Classification (NCBI taxonomy): domain Eukaryota; kingdom Metazoa; phylum Chordata; class Actinopteri; order Cypriniformes; family Catostomidae; genus Xyrauchen; species Xyrauchen texanus. The sequence goes on from NC_068279.1 coordinate 11,197,864, forward strand.
CAGACGGGGAACGTCTAGGTTACGGATGTAACCTCCGTTCCATGATGGAGAGAACGAGACGTTGTGTCTTCCCGGCCACATCGCTGAGCCGAACCGCTGTAGTGGCCAGAACCATTTCCGGCTCCTCAGAAAAATCCTGAATGAACTCTAGTATTTGCCTCGCCTTTATGCCCGTATGTCCGGGGGCGGGGTATGCAAATACTGACTGCCAATTTCTCATTGGCCTTTTTTTAATGGATCAGAGGCATATTCAGCGCTCAAGAGAGACCCCTAGTGTCGCTTCTCCGACACAACGTCTCGTTCCCTCCATCAGGGAACGGAGGTTACATCCGTAACCTAGACGGCATCCTGAACACTGATGCATATCCCAATTAATAGAGATTAAATCATGAATAAATAGGTCTACATTCATTATCCTATATTGTCTCATTTTCACCAGTTTTGGGGCGATTTCAGAATTTTTATTTTACATACACAACAAATAATTGAATGGTCACTAAAGCAATTAGACAAAATACCTGCTTTTATAAATCTGTCAGGGCGAGTGACAAGTATCCAGTCAAGTAAAGACTGACATGTTGAGGTGATTCGATTGGGCTCCTTAATCAATTGTTTTAAATTTAGAATTTCACAGTTATTTTTATCTTTAGCAGAAGACTTATCCAACCAATTTTTGTTGAAATCACCTTATATAATCATTTCATTTTTACATAAGATAGAATCAATGGTATGAATCATACAATTGAAAGACTCTGCAGTGACAGAAGGAGGTCTATATATGTTTCCTATAGTTATATATTTATTCTGATAAAAAGTTATTTTTACAAAGAGACATTCAAAATGTATGGGTTCAACTGAAGGTGTAATTAACTCAGATATCAAATTAGAGGCAACACCACTGCCCCTAGAGCTTCTATATGCTCTATAATGAGCATAATTCGCAAGTTTGATTTTATTATCAAAGATTTTGATATTTAACCATGTTTCAGATAGTGTAATAATATTAGGATTATGTTGAGCTACCCATGCAGGAAGTAGATACCTTTTTGGCAAAAGACTTCTAAAGTTCAAACGAATAATTTTTAAACCTTAAATATTTTCAATTTTAAAGGTATGAATTCATGGAGATAACAATATTATTATAGGATAAAGCAAGGCAGATAAAAAAAAATCCAAAAGGGTTGTAAGAGTTTGAAGTAATATATCAACAAAACTAACACACAAAGCAAATACATAAAAACACACAAAAACATTAATTCTGGCCAACCATCCATCCTAAACACAGGCATCTCTGTGAGAGGGTCTAGTTAAGTCAGTATAAGAAAAGACCATTAGTAATCCACATTAAGGTCGGTCTGCAATAAAATCATAAGCAATAACAGTAGCTCAGAGAGAAAAAAAAATGAAAAACATGTAAGAAAATCAGAACAGCTGGCAATACAACAATTTTTACAACAATCTGATACTTAATATATTTACAGCATATAAATAAAATACATGCAAGGCAATATAAACCAGTCGTCTAATAAATATTTTAAGAGAGAGAGAAAACTAAATTTAAGTGATCAGACACCCAAAAGACAGTAAATGTCGCAGCTTAAATCTTCAACCAAATAAATTCTCTGTTCTTATTGTGGAGAATTTTGTGGGAGACATGAAGGCAGTTTCGGCGGCTTTATGACATGTAAACAGTTGGGGTTTTCCATCAACAGTGACACTCAATGTACATGGATATCAAAGAGAGTATTTTAGATTAAGTTCACAGAATCTCCGTTTAACTATATAAAAACCGCAGCACCTCTTCGTGAGTTCCGCACTGAAATCAGGATATATATAGATGTGTGTACCTTTAAACACCAGCTCCTTTTTCTCTCTAGCAAGATGGAGGATTTTCACCTTGTTCTGAAAATTAAGAAGTTTAATTAGGATAGGCCTTGGACCAGCTCTACAGGTGTGTGGAAACATAGAAGTACGGTGAAGGAGTGGGTACGTTTTCTCGCTCAAGGAGCTGTTGGATTAGCTGCCACAAAAATCCAAGAATATCTGGGCACTCAGAAGTTTCAGGAATCTTAACAAAGCGAAGATTAGAAGATCTGCTTCTATTCTCCAGATCATGAATATTGTCCATCAGGTAGGCATTATCTATTGTTAGTTCTCTGTTCAGAGTCAGGAGATCTTGTACATTGTCCTCATTAGCTCTGATCCATTGCTATAGTGAAGAAACATGTTCTCCAAGTGTATCCAAAGACCTGAAAGAGCTCCTCCAAAGAGCTACAAGAGTGCGCAGCAGACTGACCAGTGTGGCACTCCTCACTCATGCTGCAGCAATTTTTTGTCAGAAAAATACTTTTTTCTATATAATAATAGAAGAGAGAATTATATATTTCAGCTTTTATTTCTTTCATCACATTCTCAGTGGGTCAGAAGTTTACAAACTATTTGTTAGTGTTTGGTAGCATTGCCTTTGCATTTTTTAACTTGGGTCAAATGTTTTGGGTAGCCTTACACAATTTTTTCACAATAAGTTACTGGAATTTTGGTCCATTCCTCCAGACAGAACTGGTGTAACTGAGTCAGGTTTGTAGGCCTCCTTGCTCGCACACACTTTTTCAGTTCTGCCCAAAATCAGATTGAGGTCAGGGCTTTGTGATGGCCACATCCAATACCTTGACTTTGTTGTCCTTAAGCCATTTTGCCACAAGGTATGGTATGCTTGGGGTCACTGTCCATTTGGAAGACCCATTTGCGACTGAGCTTTAACTTCCTGGCAACATCTTGAGATTTTGCTTCAATATATCCACATAATTTTCCTTCCTCACGATGCCATCTATTTTGTGAAGTGCACCAGCACCTCCTGCAGCAAAGTACCCCCTCTTCCCCATGCTTCACGGTTGGGATGGTGTTCTTCGGCTTGCAAGCCTCACCCTTTTTGCTCCGAACATAACAATGGTCATAATGGCCAAGCAGTTACATTTTTGTTTCACAGACCAGAGGACATTTCTCCAAAAAGTAAGATCTTTGTCCCCATGTGCACTTGCAAACTGAAGTCTGGCTTTTTTATGACAGTTTTGGAGCAGTGGCTTCTTCCTTGTTGAGCAGCCTTCAGGTAATGTCGATATAAATGACTTGTTTTAATGTGGATATAAATTTACCTCTTTCCTCCAGCATCTTCACAAGGTCCTTTGCTGTTGTTCTGGGATTGATTTGCACTTTTCACACCAAACTTTGTTCATATCTAGGAGACAGAATGCATCTCCTTCCTGAGCAGTATGATGGCTGCATGGTCCCATGGTGTTTATTCTTGTGTACTATTGTTTATTCAGATGAACGTGGTACCATCAGGCATTTGGAAATTGCTCCCAAAGATGAGCCAAACTTGTGAAGGTTCACAATTTTTCAGAAGCTATTTGGCTAATTGCCTAAAGGCATGACATCATTTTCTGGAATTTTACAAGCTGCTTAAAGGCACAGTTAACTTAGTGTATGTAAACTTCTGACCCACTAGAATTGTTATATAGTAAATTCAAAGTGAAACAATCTGTCTGTAAACAATTGTTAGAAAAATTACAAATGTCCTAAACGACTAGACAAAACTATAGTTTGCTAATATGAAATCTGTGGAGTGGTTAACAAATGAGTTTTAATGACTTCAACCTAAGTGTATGTAAACTTCTAACTTCAAATGCATGTGTGTGTGAAGAGAGCAGAGTGCAGAACCTCTAGTTTATTCTAAAGCGCAAACTGTGCAGTGCATGCAGACTGTATATTATTTAATTAAATGGCATCCTTTTGCTGTTTAATGATTACACTTGGCCATATAGATATTAAAATTTTATTAAAAGTCAAATTGTCATAGATTTGCATTAAAACTTTGTACAATCATTCAAATGTTTCCTGTAGCACATTACTGTAGTATGGTACCAAAATTAGCAACAAGATGATATCGTACAATTTAACATTTTGGGTATTGCGTATATCACGTAACCCTAATAGAAACAATAATTTATGTATTTATTGCTAAATACATATATTTGCAAATATACAGTTAGTTTATATGACACCATTTTTAAACAATGAAAATGAAATAACATGGACTGATGACTTACAACCTCAGAGCTGGTAGGTCTGTCTTTAAAAGTTTAAGAGTAATTGTAAAAAATTAATTTGCTTAAGAAGAAAATGAAACAGATTTTAATTACCCGATTGTTGCGCTACAATAATAGCAACTAAGACATACAGTAGGCCTATATAAAATTGCTGTAATTAAATAAAGTCCTATTTTATATCTGCCATAAGCACTTGAGTCACACCTGTTAATGCACTCATTAAAACACTTAAAACGTTTATGAAACTTTTTATTGCGAAACTTCTCATGTTTCTGCCTCCTTAGGATAAATCACTTGTGTTGTTGTTTTCCTCATTTGTAAGTCATTTTGTTTTAAAGCATCTGCTAAATAAATAAGCCTACATGTAAATCTAAAATGTGAATTTTACATAATATCAAAACACATTTAAGCACAGCCGATTAATCAACATGACGGATATGTTGGTGTGCTACCTATTTTTAATATGTCAACAAAACAAACACAACCAGCTAAATAATATGGCCAATCAAGATGGAAAAAATATATAAAGACTATTGAGTCATTTTATGAGGTATATAATAATTTTTATTATATTTTTATTATATATTATATTACATTTTTGCTTTTCAAGAATCAAAGCCTAGTCACTTAACAGAATAAAGATGACTGGTTTTGTACCATCCCTGATAACATGTTAGCAGAATCACTCAAAGCAGTGGTACTTTGAAGAGCTAAAATCTGAAATCTCTAATAGTGACTGCAGAAATCTATGTGAAAGCAAACATCACAGGTCTCTCCTACCGCACTTCTGCAAAGTTCCCTAAAGATTACAACACACCCCCTTCCCAAAAGCAAAGGTTGGAGAAGAGGGAGAGAGGAGGTGCGAGTCAGAAAAGAGAGAAAGGTAAGTGGTGTAGGTTTGTCTTATCAGGGGAAAGCAGGCAGGGATATCTCTGAGGCCTCAGGGTGAAGGGAAAAACGCTGCTGCCATTTCACCCAGAGGGAGAGAGAGAGAGAGCGAGAAAGAAGGCGAGGGGGGCAAAGAGACAGATGGGTTGTGCCACACACAGGCAGCACCCGCTGTACCCTCTCCAGTGCCCCTCTGCCAAAATGAATAACATTATGGCTGCATGAAATGTCACCGACCCCACCCCACACCCCACCTCTCCTGATGAATGAAGCATCAAAATGTCAGATGTGCATCAGTATCTCTGTGAATGTGTGTGTCTATATGATACATGGATGTAAGTGTTGAGGGGTATTATTATGTACACACACACAGAGACACACAATAATGTGACTGTCTCAGGGATCAGTACAGTCAGTAGAAATGCCAACAGTTTATCAGAAATTACCATGAACGGCACAAATCAGACTTTCCAATCTCCCTGATATTTATGATCAACAGCCGCCGTATGGAAGCTTCGGGTCAGGGTTAACACTTTTTAAAAAGGTCATTTCGGGGAATGATCATTTGTTTATTTCTATGTTTCTCAGATAACTTTTTCACCAAGGAAGCGTTATTGTTGCGTACAAAAGCATTATTTATCTATTACTGCATCACAGGCATACGGAGAGCAGTAGGGTCACACCAAGCAGACTCAAGTGATGGAGTGATCTGATGCCAAGATCAGCCACACACATATCTACACACACAGCACTGTGAGCACCCCACCCTACTCTGAGCAAAGTCACTTAGGTTTTATCATCTGTGTATGTGGGTGTATACAGGTGCCAAAACTCAGCAGGACAGGCAACAAGTTGAGGGGTAAACACCCTCTGAGCTCTGCAGTTAACGAGAGCCTCAATCCATCACACACACACACACACACACACACACACACACACGACAGAGTCACAGTAGAGGTCAGTGCTTTAAGCTATTCGGACAACTCCAGAGACACAAAAGCCACTCAAATCCTACACACTCTCATGACTAATTCATAAGGATTCATACAACTTTTCAAAATTTGGCTAATTTGTATGATATTGTACGACTGCACTCTGTATGAATTCGTACAACTTTCACAACAGCCAATGATGTTGCTGGACATCTTTCCATCTAATATGTGACAATTGCTTGCTTCTGTCACACACAACAGCTTCCTATCATGTTTACACACTCTATTGATCAGTTAGGTTTAGATAAGGGGTTTGGGTAAGGGCATATTATTAATAAGCTGTCTTAACACTTTGTGCGCAAAACCTGTGCTTACTACCGCATTTGACATCCGGGCATTTGCATGTGATGAAATCATACAAATGAAAAAGAATGAACTTGTGCAAAATCATACGAAATAGCCAACTTGTAAAATATGTACGAATTTTCATGAGACAGGGTTGTAAAATCCTATACCTGAAACACATTTCACACAGTCCCGACTTCTAGCACTTTAAACTCCTTTGCAGACCACTACATAAGTTCTCACTAGATGAACGATGAGAATACTGACATGTCGAGTGCTCTTTATAACAGCACAATGACTTAATGGTGTCAGCCTTTACAAAAGGTTTTATTAAATATATTTCCACCCATCACGTTAGAGTTGTTTTTCTCGGGGGCCTGGATAGATCAGTGAGTATTGACGCTGACAACAACCCCTGGAGTTGCGAGTTCAAAACCAGGGTGTGATGAGTGACTCCAGCCAGGTCTCCTAAGCAACCAAATTGGGCAGGTGGCTAGGGAGGATAGAGTCACATGGGATAAACTCCTCGTGGTCGTGATTAGTTGACCTCGATCTCATTGGGGCTCTTGATAAGTTGTGCGTGGATCGCGGAGAGTAGAATGAGACTCCACATGCAGAGTCTCTGTGGTGTCATGCACAACGAGCCATGTGATAAGATGTGCAGATTGACTCTCTCAGAAGAGGAGAGACTTGTCCTCCGCCACCCGGATTGAGGTGAGTAACCGCGCCACCAAGAGGACCTACTAAGTAGTGGGAATTGGGCATTCCAAACTGGGAGAAAAGGGAATAAATATGTAAAAATATTTTTTTCTCTCTGCAACTGTACGCTGTAAACCCCAAATTACAGTTCGGTCAGACACAAACGCAAATTTCATAATTAGCAGATGTGTGCGGCCTGATATGTCTAACTGCACGTACAATGAAAGCCTGTTATTTTTTGCACTAATTAGTGGGTCCACAAGGTGGCAACACTCACAGTTGAGATGTTGTTGTCACAAAGAAGTGCTAGTAGCAGATATAATCGCCGGTAAACAACCGGAGACAAAGGTGGAAACAACAACATTGGATGTGCACGTTAAGAGCTTGTGTGCAAGGAGGTCAGGAGATACCTCCTTGTGTTTAACTACAGTCTGAAGAACTATAAAGACATCTTTATGGGTCTTAATTCCTGAAGAGAAATAGTCCAGCATCTCATTGCAGTTGCATCGCGCATACACCAGCTACATGTGTATGAATGCAAAGTCAAATTAAGTATACTTTGAAAGGTTGTGCGTTCAACTGTACACAGATAGTATACCAAGTGTACCAAAGTATACTTTGGGCATAAATCTGGCTTACCCGCAGAGCTCTCTGTGGTAAAATAATTTGAGAAACATTTAATTTCCTTCTTCAAAATGGGGGAGCCTCTTTATTGCCCTCGGAACTTATATTTGATTACAGATTGCATATTTCCTCCTTCCTCCCTCATTGCCATCATCTCTTAAATAGATCATCCCTTATTTTATTACTTTTTCCTCTCTCCCTATAAACAGCTCATTACCCCCCCCTTCTCTTTTTTCCTTTCACTACTCTGTCTCTCTTGACACTGTCATTTACTCTCTCTATCTGAGGTCATCAGAACAGCATAGTTCAGGTAAACACTAACAAAATACCACTTCCTCCCAATTTGCATAACAAGGCCTATTTGACTCTAATTATCCTAACAAGTAGCACCACCCCTAAGCCTCTCATCACAGTCTTATTGAGCGTTAATTATTCAATCTACACAAACAAGAGACACCTCCAGTATCCTCTCTTTTTCCCCTCACACTCCCAGCATCACAGGAGAAAGAACCTAGCCCGATCAATATTTAACATAGCTATAGTTAGAAGAAAGAAGAGAATGATAGCCAAATAGTAACACAAAAGTGCAACAATAATTTCCAGAGCCAATCCCATAAGCTACAAAACATCCAGAAAAGAATGTGAGTCTGATAATAAAGCCGATAACTTGTCAGGCGTTGTGAGGGCATGTATGTGTTAAATGAATTGTTGGCCCTGAGTTGTTAATGGCAGTAAAGTTCCTTCCAGCAGCCTGTAAATAGAGAGAGTGAGAAAAAACTGATGATTTCTCTTGAAAGCAGCAGAACAAAACCGATGTATGCCATGACTAAAAATATATTGACATCCCTAGTCATTCCTTCTCTTTTATCTAGCCATCGAGTCATCACTCTCTTTATTCTTCTTTGCCTTGCTGACAATTTGCAGTATACTCAACTTATTTTTGTCATTCTGGCTTTATATTTACATACCTATCATTCCCTAATAAAGAAATCTCCTTCAGATGTTTCTGTCGTGTTTAAATGTGTTTTTGTTCATGTTTTCAGGTCTTTTATTTTGAAATTAGTTAACTTCCTTGTCTAGTCATGGGATTATCCTGTTTCCCTCTTGTTCATATGCCTTGTTCTCATTGGTTTATAGTCTTGTTTTCTTGTTATTAGTTTAGTCTTGTTTTTTGTTCATGTTTCATTGTCTTGTTATCAGTTTTGTATTTTCATTGATTGTCTTGTTAACTTGTTTACCTAGTCAGAGTATTTATAGCCCTCATGTTTGCCTTTGTTGAGTATTGTGATTGTATAATCCGGTAACATTGTCCTTGAGCCTGTCCTTGAACCTGTCTTCAGCCTGTCTTGCCTTGCCTAAACATTACAGAATACTTGACATGAACCCAGCAGTTTGCCTCATGCGGTTACGCCAGGGTAACCGATCCATGGAGGAATCCTCTGGCCACCAAGGTGGATTTCAATGAGATCTCCCTCAAAGACTTTTTCTGTTTTGGGATAAATGAGCCCATATCCTCCAAGGCTGCCTGAAGGCAGATTTAGTTGGACTCTGATTTAATGTATTTACTTTGCTCTTCGACTGAGTGACTCAGCCTTCACTGTGGGAGTGGCTGATGAGGAACACGGCACTACTACAGTGACCTTTACATCCGCGCCCTCAGCCGCTCTGATTTCACCATCATCCGAGTCCACCAAGCCAGAGTTTGCCATCATAGCCACCAGATCCAGCGTTGCAAGCCTCGTCCATCCCAGACCCAGCTCCAGCCCTAGAGGAATTTTTTAAGTGGGGGCCACTATGGCTAAAGTGGTCTCTGAGCTCCATTCAACGGAGACCACTTTCTCCCCATCCTCGGTGGTCCAGGAGACTTCCTTTATCATGCCTTCCATGGCTCCGCCCCTCAAACCTCCCGCAACTCTGCCTTCCAATTCTCCCACAGCTGTGCTCATGGCCGTCCAGAAGCAGAAAGAAGAAGGGCTCCTTCTCACCATCTCCCAGGCCTCCTGACCCTTTCCTCTGGTCACCCCCAAACGGGACCCCGCTCCCTTCCTGGAGCCGCCACCTAACCCACCACTGGCTAAGCACTGGTCTCCTGCTCCACACCAGGTCTCGCCAGGCCATGCCTTGCACGAACGTTACAGTTTCTCAGTGAATTAATTATTTAAAGTGGCAATTTGTGTTCTTACATTAAACATTCTGTGTGTAATACGTAATACGCAAATTCCAACAGTTTCCACCGTACAGCCATGCACCACTGATCTAATGATTTTCTCTTCCTCTTCATTCTTCCATTCTGAATCCGACTGAAATCAATTTGCTAAGATGAAAGATCAAATTTGCAAAATGGAACTCGCTAACTGGTCTTTCTGCCGTTGTAATGGGAAATAATTTCGGTCTTAGGATACTTTCTCTACAGCTCTGTGGGTTAGAAGGGACAAAACAGTAGAACAACAAAGGATTTGGTATGGAAATGCAACATAGGATTTCTAAAGAAACATTTAACTTTAGATTACTGAATAACAATTATAGAGCCATCTTGGAACCAGGGCTATCTAAACTGAACTCATTTCTCAGAAATTGAAAGGAGAAAAATAGAGGCGATTGGGGACAGAGAGAGAGATGAATCTTTCCTTTGGGAGTTTTTTGTCTTCCTCTGGGTCATTATCTCAATTAAAAACATTCAAAACAACTTTCACCCTCTCCCCTCCTCTATCCCTCTTTTCTCTCTGGATGCCAATCTTTGGAGAAATATCTTCACACACAGACACATCTAGCTGTGAGCCTCACTGTCTTGAATTTAACCTAGCTATATTAAGAAACGAAGCATAAATGCTGTATTTATTGCTTTGCCTGAAAGTTTGTTATGAAGACTTTTTTTATAGGTTACAAACTGGTAATGTTTTTTAAAATGCAGAAAGTTTTTTGTGAGGGTTAGGGGATAGAATCTATAGTTTGTACAGTATAAAAATCATTATGTCTGTGGAGAGTCATCATAAGGATAGCCGCACCAAGAGAGAAAAAGACTGAGGCTTCACAGCCTCCCTAGAGCAAATCATCTCCCTGGTGTCAGCCAACCCTCCAACATATGGGCCCCTTAGTCAGCTCGCAGACACAGACAGTGTGTCTACGAGTGTGTGGCAGGGCAACTGTGTTTGACAGCCTGATAGTCTGACAGTTTTAATCACACCTCTGGTTTTGTTACAACTGTTCAGACCTACAGCAGAGCCCTTAAACACATAGAGATCTTAAGAGATCTGCCCTCAGACACTAAAGGGAGGGATGCTGAAGATGCAGCGGAGAGATCAGATGTTTCACCGTCAGCTTTCAGCTATGAAAATTAGCTCTAAGCTTTACTGGGGAGAGACTCTTTAGATAAACATCCATCTGCTTTTGTCAATTAAGCTCCTAAAACTACCCAAAGCAACAAAAACATTTCATGCCTGATTTATCGATGGTTGAGAACAGGTGCATTTTCAGGCCTCATTTGCAGATAAATTGCAAATTTGGTGTAACTCACACATAGATTTGTCTCCCCTACACACCCTATTAAATTATTTTCTGCCTCTGGCTTCAATACTTCATTCAAATAGTCCATTCTACCACATGTCAGCAGCTCTGTAGTAGGCAACTTGCGCTGTCATAATGACAACCACAAACCAAATATTCTTGTGGCTATTGCACAGTTCATGGGACACAATTCCATACATTCAGATCACATGCTGTCTAAACATGGAAGAGATGAATTCTTTGCTTGCAGTCTATTTCACGTAGTGGTGTCAGGCCACCTTTGCTGCCAAGGTTGAAAAACAGTGAAGATGATGATGGTTTCAGTGCTTGATCAGCAGAGTCAACCTCTCTGATACCATCTATGACCCCCCCACCCCCAATCTTGCAATCCCCCACACTCTGACTTTCTGTCTGTCTCTCTCTCTCTCTCTCTCGCTGGTCCACAGCCTAATTGTTTGTCTGTTTGACATGTCCAGTTCCAGACTTGCTGAGATAGTGCAAGTAAAAATAGATGTGAAGGCCACTGTGGGTCCTCAGCTGGAGAATGAATAAAAACCGTATGCTGCCGGGACAAAAGTCTGGTCATTTCATCACTGTCTCTTGCCTCTGAGGAGAGTGAAAATAAGGTGGCTCACCTTACAGCACATATTTTTTTTATTTATTTTATAAAAATTCAAACAAAGAGTCCTGTCCCCTAAAAACAAATTGAAATGCACAGTAAACTCTATTTTAAGGCTGAAGAGTGAGGACGCCCCTTAACAAAGTGCATTTTGCATTATTATTCCAAACAAAAGCCTAACTAGACTACTAATAGTAGCATTATCGCATGCTAAATTCATAAGAAATTCACGTTTAACAAAATCATATAATATGCATTAGATTTGTGCAACATTTTGCTGTAAATCTCGCCAACTCTCTTACTCAAACCAACTAATTTAACATGTTCAGTTACAAATGAATGAGAAAAAATAAAACAGCGCACTAGAAGCTTAAGTCAGACGAAATTAAAACTACATTCATAAACACATTAAGATTAGGCTAATGTTTTGGATTTTCGATTTTGACGACATTGAATTGCAAACGTTTAGCTTAACGCAAATTCTTCTTTTATGTAAATAAAGACTCTGCTCATGTCAAAAAAATTATATGCACACTACATTTGGTTAAGGAAAAAAAGGACGTAGCAAGATCCTAATAGACAACTGTAGACATACATAATTCACTATAAGCCTGAAAAACAACAAGGTGTGAAACCAGTAATTGTATTATTTATTACGCTTGACAAAACAAAACCACCCCGCCGCTGTCACCGTATACGAAACAGCCGCCCAGCGACCATCCATACAACGTTTATCAAAAAAAGTGTAGGTATTCGTCTATACATAATTCAAGAGTAGATTAAGATGTTAAAATGGGTCAAGTGAAACAGGAAACTGTAGAAAACGAGTGAAATTGAGTATTTTTTTGCCCAGTAAAGCACCAAAGACATGAACGCGCGCTGTCATTGCACTTGAATAAGTCAGACTACATGAAGAATGCGCGTTCTTTCCGTTGTAATTTATTCTGCAAGACAGCGACTTTATATGATCAAACATCCAATACTACAACAAGTTTTGTACGTGCGTAAATGTTTCCTTACCTTCGTGGAGAGACGCGATGAGGAGCGCGTGAAGTAACGCTATCCGTATAGCTAACATCTTTGGCTTTCTAAGATGTAATATATTGTTCAAAAACAACATTATGAATAGTCTAGTTTGATAAGTTGGTGAATAAATAACATAATCCTGTGAGAACTCATGTGAGAATGTTATTCTTTGGACAGGATATTCACGTTGCTTGCGGTCCCTCAAAATCCGTGTCTAATAACTGTCACAAACATTCCTTTAAAACCGACTCAACCCGTTCACTTTAAGTGATACAGCCGTATTATAACCCAATAAAAGTCACTCTTGCTGTCCTTTCTATTTTATCATTCCCTTGTAGATAACGATTAAAACAAGTGTAGAGGTCCGGACTGGTGATGGCGTGGCGGGAGTCACGCGCCGTTGAAGTTCACTGCGCGACCGCGAGCTAGAGGATAGTAAGAGTCCTATGACACCGTCTCTTGGCGAACAGTAGTGCAAAACCTTCGGCGGTCGCCGTGGACCCTCTCTGAAATGTTCTCATCACTCATAAGACGCTGCTTTTGCGTTGCCATATCTGCTTTTTAGCTTCACTTTTCCTAAATGAACTTGATCGCGTAGTTCAACAGAGACAGAAGGGCCAACAGTCAAGCTGGTTCTCGAGCGCAAAGGGAAGGAAGAGCGAGAAGATGAGGAATTGATTGACACATTAACTAGCCAATGGGGTTTTCAGACAAAACAGGTGCGCTTAAGAGATCAGCCAACCACATGCAGGAAAAACTCTCATCCTTGCACCCAAGGCAGGCAGATAGTTGAGCCCAAACACATTTTCTTCAGAGGAATACGTGAATTCTTATTTGTCGTTCTAATTTTATTTTTTTAAAATATGAATATAAATAGTCTTGAGTAAACGTGAGAATCTGTCAATTTAAAGTATTTCATTTTTCATATCAGAGCTTACATCCATGATAAAGTCTTCTGAATGTTCTATAAATAGGCCTAATAGTTAAGTTTAAAAATATATATTTTATGGCTCATTGTGTGTATATATATATATATATATATATATATATATATATATATATATATGTTTTGGTTGTTATAATTGTGTTTGAAGCGAAGCTTTTTAGGATATGTTTTAAGACAGAAAAAGTATTAGTGAACCACGTTCAGCGCGAGTATGTGTGACCTGAAAGCACTGTGGTCAAATGGAGGAGTAGTAGCGACCCCTAGTGAGTACTATATGAATAGCTTGTGTCTGTGTGTGGTCCAAGCGGCACAAGCATGGGTTGAAAGATGTCTCCCCTTCTTGTTTCATCTTCTAAACCATGTCTTGAGTTGTGAATTCATCAACAACAACAACAAATATTTATAACAATAGATCTGTTGGTGAGGTCATTTGGGGGGCAGATTATTCCATCATTATTCAGATATCTGATATGTGGCAACATATATTTCAAAATACTACAAAAATGATCGTTTTATATAGTATAACATTTATTTTCCCAAAGTGGAATTTGAAAATGTACATATATGCCCAAATATATCTTTATATATGGCCATATGTAAGATTTCTGGATGTTTTCTTTAGGTGCATCTCAATCAGCTCCCTAGTTCAGTAATCAGGGCACTTATATCATGGAGTCGGCCATTTTTGGGCTGTCTCACTAGCAAAATCGTTTCAGTTCATTGAAACATTCGCTCCCTAAAAATTCCCATAATGCACCGTAAAAACCAGGGAGCATCGTTACTCACTATGTTCCCTTACCGAAACATTGTAATGTCTTCTGAAGTCTTCTGAAGCTGTTAGAAGACGAGAACAAATGTAAAACTATGAAAGCCTTATTTTCTCATTAAAAGAGATGTTGTTTGTAATGTCTTTGAGAGGGAAACAATCTTTTAAGTATTAGAGTTGTTAAAAGAAGTTTAATAACTCCTTTATTTTTTGTAATTCTTTTGAATGTCATTTATCTTTCAAATTAAATCTGTACGTTTGAATATCTACAACGAAATGCAAGATGGTGTTGTTAAAATCCGCTATATTTTAATGCGCAAGCTCATAATCGTTTCATAGGACGTTGAGTCATAATTGTCCCAATTTTCAGTGGATGAACCCCCTTGCCAGTGCCTGAATTTGTGTTCACGATATACTGATTTATGACAAAGGGAGCAGGTATAGATGTCTTTTTTCTCTCTTTTTTCCTCTCTCTCTCTCTGTCTTTGGTTGAATACAAACGTAACAAATGTATCCCTAATTTATCAAGTGTTATCCCTTAAACATTTTGTACAGTGCACAGAAGTTGTATTTCCAGTCATTCTCATTTGTTTCATCTGGAGTTCGGAATATTTCCAGCTCTATTGAGTGTGTGAATGATGAATGCAGCAAGTGAATCCGATACATTATTTTTCTTCCTGAGCCTTGTTGCCAGGCACAGCTTTGGGGATCAATGGTTTTTTTGCCTACATTTTTGGGTGCACTGCATTGTGTTTATATACGACTGGTCATCTTGTATCTCTTTCTCACTTTTTTGCTCTATTATTCTGTCATATATGCACACTCACACATACACTTGCACACAGACATGCTTTTAAATCCTCATTTAATCGCTTATGTCAGAGCTCAAGTTGACATATAAAAATTAGGTGGACTGTACACAGCCTATATTCCAATTAAGAAAGGACAATCAATTAAACAATTAACAGATGTAAATTAATGCTTTAGTTGTCATGCAGGCCATCAAACTGATTGTGTTTGCAGTGCAGTGCACTCCGGTGTCACCTAATGGAGGAATAAAAATGAACATAACAAAATAAACCCATAAGACCCTTGATTTGTATTTAGGCAAGGCAAGTTTATTTATATAGCACATTTCATACACAATGGTAATTCAAAGTGCTTTACATAGAAGAGATTAAAATAAGAATAAAAAAAAAATAAGAATAATTGAAACAGTTTAGAATATAAAATAAAATACAGTACAAACAGTCGGACACATAGTGGCACAGTGCTCATTCAGTAAATGCACAGCTAGACAGATGTGTTTTGAGTCTGGATTTGAATGTGACTACTGTAGGAGCACATCTGATCTCTTCTGGAAGCTGGTTCCAGCTGCGGCTGGCATAATAGCTAAAAGCAGACTCTCCTTGCTTAGAGTGAACCCTTGGTATTTCTAGCTGATGTGATCCTAATGATCTGAGTGATCTGTTGGGTTTATATTCAGTGAGCATATCTGCAATATATTGAGGTCCTAGCCCATTGAGTGATTTATATACCAGTAATAATACTTTAAAATCAATCCTAAATGTAACTGGGAGCCAGTGCAAAGACCTGAGGACTGGTGTGATATGTTCATATTTTCTGGTTCTGCTCAGAATCCTGGCAGCAGCGTTCTGTATGAGCTGCAACTGTCTTGTGGTCTTTTTGGGAAGGCCAGTGAGGAGTCCATTACAATAATCCACCCTGCTGGTGATGAAAGCATGCACAAGTTTCTCTAGGTCTTGACTGGAAACAAAGCATCTAATTCTTGCAATATTTTTCAGACGATAGTATGCTGATTTAGTTATTGCTTTGACATGACTACTGAAACTAAGGTCTGACTCTAGAGACACACCAAGATTCCTGACTTGATTTTTAGTTGTTTGACCCCTAGCGTCAAGGTATGCATTCACCTTGAGAACTTCATCTTTGTTTCCAAACGCAATGACTTCAGTTTTGTCTTTGTTTAACTGAAGAAAGTTTTGGCACATCCAACTGTTTACTTCATCAATGCATTGGCACAGGGAGTCAATGGGGCTGTAATCGTTAGGTGATAGGGCTAAGTAGATTTGTGTGTCATCTGCATAGCTGTGGTAAGTAATTTGGTTCTTTCTCATTATTTGGCTCATTGGGAGCATATACAGGTTGAACAGGAGTGGCGCAAGAATTGAGCCTTGAGGGACTCCTCAAGGTGTTTTGATTGCTTTCAACATTTTGTGTGGTTGCTAGGGTATTCTGGGTAGTTGCTAGGACGTTGCTAGGTGGTTGCTAACTGACCCACATCAAAAGACCCCCAAGTTACTCCAAAGTCGTTATTATATGTGTTGAATTTGTAGATAAATATACACTAGGCCATACTCAGGAACTTGGTAGATGTAATAATAATGCAGGTGTTATAATAAATATCTCTCCTTTTATTTTATTTTATTTTATTTTATGAATTCACTCGGCCATGGCTATCCTTACAACTTCCAGAATCAGAATCAGAATGAGCTTTATTGCCAAGTATGCTTACACATACTAGGAATTTGTCTTGGTGACAGAAGCTTCCAGTGAACAAACAATACAACAAGACAGAGATAATAAATAAATTGAATAAAAATAAAAAAGTGATGAGAAAATATAAATATATATATTGTAGAAATACACAATAAGACAAATATATATATATATATATATATATATATATATATATATATATATATATATATATATATATATATATATATATACATATATTTTAACTGTTCATGAGCTGGTAAGAGGGAAGAAAACTGTTTTGTGCCTGACGGTTCTGGTGCTCAATGCTCTGTAGCGCCTGCCAGAAATCAACAGTTCAAAAAGGTAGTGGGCTGGGTGAGTGGGGTCCAGAGTGATTTTTCCAGTCCTTTTCCGCACTCTGGAAGTGTACATTTCTTGAAGGGAGGGCAGGGGGCAACCAATAATCTTCTCAGCAGTCCGAACTGTCCTTTGTAGTCTTCTGATGTTCGATTTTGTTGCTGAACCAAACCAGACCGTTATTGAAGTGCAGAGGACAGACTAAATGACTGCTGAGTAGAACTGTATCAGCAGTGCCTACAGCAGGTTTAACTTCCTCAACTGGCGAAGGAAGTACAACCTCTGCTGGGCCTTTTTCACAATGGAGTCAATGTGGGTCTCCCCTTCAGGTCCTGTGTGATGGTAGAGCCCAGGAACCTGAATGACTCCACTGATGCCACAGTGCTGTTCAGAATGGTGTTCTACCTCCCTTCTGCATGCAGACTCATCGTCATCCTGGATGAGGCTAATGACAGTCGTTTCATCTGCAAACTTCAGGATCTTGAAAGAGGGGTCCTTGGTGGTGCAGCCATTTGTGTACAGGGAGAAGAGTAGTGGGGGGAGCACACATCCCTGAGGGGCACCTGTGCTGATCATATAGCTGCTGAAAGTGAATTTCCCCAGTCTCAATAACTGCTGCCTTTCTGTCAGAAAGCTGGTGATCCACTGGCAGATAGAGGTGGGAACAGAGATTTGGGATAATTTAGTCTGGAGAATAGCAGGGGTGATGGTGTTGAAAGCCAAACTGAAGTCCACAAAAAAGATCCTCGCATATGTCCTAGGTCTGTCCAGATGTTGCAGGATATGATGAAATCCCATGTTGACTGCATTATACACAGACCTGTTTGCTCGATTTAATGTTAGCAAATTTAAGGGGGTCCAGAAAGGGCCCAGTGATGTCCTTCAGGTGGGCCAACACCAGTCTCTCAAATAACTTCATGACCACAGACGTCAGAGCGACAGGTCTATAGTCATTAAGTCATGTGATTTTGGGTTTCTTTGGGACAGGGATGATGGTGGAGCATTTGAAGCCACAGGTAACTACACATTGCTCCAGTAATCTGTGAAGATGGGGGCCAGCTGGTCAGCACAGGATTTTAGACAAGTGTGTGAAACCCCATTTGGGCCCTGTGCTTTCCTTGTCTTTTGTTTCTGAAAGACCCAACACACATCCTCTTCATATATCTTAAGAGCAGGTTGAGTAGAAGGAGGTGGGAGGAGGGTGTTTGCAGGAGGTGTTGATGTTTGTGTGAAGTGAATGTCGAGCGGGTGTGGGGTGAGAGGCTGGACTTTTCAAATCTACAGTAAAACACATTCAAGTCGTCAGTCAGTTGTTAATTCCCTAGTGTTGGGGATGGTGTCTTGTAGTTAGTGATGTTTTTCAGGCCTCTCCACGCTGATATAGTGTCATTAGCTGGAAACTTGTTTTTCAGCTTCTCGGATTAGCTTCTGTTAGCCACTCTAATCTCTTTTTTCAGCGTGTTTCTGGCCTGATTGTACAAGATCTTATCCCCATTTCTGTAAGCATCCTCTTTTGCCTGACGAAGCTGCCTGAGTTTTGCTTTAAACCATGGTTTGTCATTGGTGAATGTTAAATAAGTCCTAGTAAGAATGCACATATCCTTACAGAATCTGATATATTATGTCACAGTATCTGTGAGCTCGTCCAGATTGGTGTCTGCAGCTTCAAAACACTCCAATCAGTTCAGTCAAAGAAGGCTTGTAGTTCTAGCTCTGCTTCATTGGTCCATCTTTTTACAGTCTTTACTACAGGTTTAGCTGATTTAAGTTTCTGCATGTAGGCCAAAAGAAGATGAACCAGACAGTGATCAGAGAGTCCCAAAGCTGCTCTTGGGATAGACCAATATGCATCCTTTAATGTTGTATAGCAGTGATCCAGTATATTTATGTCTCTGGTGAGGCATGTAATGTGCTGTCTGTATTTTGGCAGTTCACATATGAGATTGGATCTGTTAAAATTGCAGAGAATAATAATAAGTGAGTCAGAGTATTGTTGTTCTGTTTCCATGATCTGTTCAGCCAGCTGTTGCAGCGCTGTGCTCACACACGCTTGTGGAGGATTATAAACATTCACTAGAATAAATGAGGAAAACACCCATGGTGAGTAGAAAGGCTTACAGTTGACAAAGTTTACTTCCAAATTAGGACTTTTCATCTTCTATAATGTTGTTACATCTGTAAACCAGCTTTCATTGATGTAAAAGCTTGTTCCACCACCTCTCATTTTCCCTGTTAGCTCCGCAATACGATCCGCTCTGAACAGCTGGAAGCCCGGCAGATGTAACGCGCTGTCCAGAATGGCCTCACTCAGCCAAGTTTCTGTGAAGCACAAGGCAGCAGAGTTTGAAAAGTCCTTGTATGTATGGGTGAGGAGATGTAGTTCATCCATTTTGTTAGGAATAAAGCAGAGATTCACTAGATGAATACTTGGCAGCGCTGTTTGAAAGCCACGCTGATGGAGCTTGACCAGTGTGCCAGCTCTCTTGTGTCTCATAGCGCGCTTGAACAACACAGCTGCGCCTCCGACTAAAATGTCCAGCCAAATGTCTGAATAGTCAAAAACCAGGAAAAGATTGTCTGGTATGTGCTGCCAAATGTTCAGCAGTTTGTCCCTGGTAAAACTGATTGAAAAAATGTTACTAAACACAGGACAAACAAACAAAAACAATAAAAGAATTGGAGACCTCCACAACGAGGCTGCCATCTGCAGCGCCATTTTGTTACAACGACTTACGTCTTCTTCTCTGTCTGTTTTATGAACAACTTGTTTCTCGTTTTAACCAGTGAGTACCCCTATGCAACACACAGTACACAACATAGGTCCCTCCTTCATTGCATGTCTAAATATTTTTTTTTTCACCACATTTATCTTCCGCCAGGCAAAAATCAGATCACTCCTCAACAAGCTGCATGAATATTGGCGAGAAAAAAAACCCTATCCTAAGTAATAGTCTGCTTGCCTTAGAAAGAACCACTAAAAATAAACAAACAAAAAATAATGAAATAGGAATTAGCCTTTGAAATAAATTAAATGGATCAGTTTCTTTTCTACGGTTGCAATAAACAAAATAATGTTTTCCTGACTGAGGGCCTCCAGCCCTTTCAAGATCTCTTTCACTGAGATCAATTACGCTCTTGAAAAGCTGTTGTTTAAACACGCTTCTCCTCAGGAGATGCAATTTACCACTGAGCATGAATCAATGCTGACAAAAAGGGCCAATTCAAAGCCCTCATTTGATGTCAATTTGGCCCTGACCGTGGTCCGTTTATAATGACTGAATGCGTTGGGAGTATATTACCTCGGAACTGAGCCACAAAGCGTGTGTAGTCATAACTTCCTGGTCTTTTAGACATTGAGAGCAGATTTCAATATTGTGCCTGTCCGTTGCACATGTTTACTAGCTTCTTCAAATGAAATAGGATTGTCACGAGTCATCAATCACAAATTCACAAGAGCAGAGGTGTGCAGGTTTCTTTGAACTGGATCACATAGTCACGGAAATGCAGAATGCTCCAGTGTCTCACGAGGGAACACTCATTTGAAAGTGTGTGGAAAACTCAGCCAAATCCTTTTGGTGTCCATATTCAGCCCCAATCTGTTACCCACTCCTCTGAGACCCATAACAATAAAAACAGAGGGAAGAGAGCTGAGAACTAGGACATGACCATTAAACTAACGTGTATATTACTGTATATGTACTTCAGTATATGTAATTAAAATCTAGCCTTTCTTAAATCTGGCAAGCAAAATTGTATGCATGTTTTGAGACACTGAGATTCTGTCTGGCCCCGATGTATTGCATTGAGCCAACATATTTTTGCTAAATTTTTAGTGAAGAACGCAGAGGTGAAAGTTCAAGGTCGTAGGGTCAAATTGAAGGAGATAAGATTAAGAAGAGGCCCAAAAGATAGTTAATGCAAAGTGTAGAAATATTGCCACTTAAAACGGCACCAGTTTCCGTCATGTTGTAACATGGGCAACATGTGGGAGGCCAAAAGAGATTATAGTGTCTGACATTTTACAATTTTCTTTAGCCAATAGAGAGATCATATTGGCTGCCAAGTCTAACAGAGATATAAGGGTGGAAAATAAATAAAAAAATGCTCTTTTTATTTCCAGATTTCCATGATTGATATAATTAAAATAATTTGATTCGTCTAACTAATCTGACCTACAAACAGAGCACAGAATTCTTATTTCAATAACTCTAACTAAAAAGGGGAGCCACAGTGGCAAAAGTATAGTGGTTGTTTTATAGCCAATGTTGCTTCCCTTCAGGTCATTTAGTGTTGCTATCTCCAACATTGTCACGAGAGGGAACAACAACGTTATTTAACAACTGTGTGTTTATTGAACATACTGCATGTGCTACACATTTCAGTGAACTGTATCAATTTTCCAATGCCCATTTCCCCGGGCTCCCAATATATATCTGGGTGGGGTCCCTGCCAATACAGGTAGAATTTGATTGGCCAACATAATAAAGCTGTTTCCACACAACTCCCCGTTTTGAAAAAGAACATTCTATTTTTCTATAACACAATAACAGATCAATGCAACACAATGAACAACATCACAGTGGGGGGGGGTTTTCTTTTTTTTTCTCACAATTAAAGACATTAAAGAACAATATTATATAACATCCCTGATGTCATTTTGTCTTTTATCTTTTTTTTCTCAAACAAGAACAATAGATTAAAGTAACACTCAGTCTCTGTAAACTGATTTTAGTCTAAGTAATGTTTTGGTGTTTTCACAACTCTTCCGCTGGAAGTTACAACTGGTGGTGCCTTCACAGGTGCAGCAGGAGCAACCGCAGAAGTATTTAAATGTCCAGTTCCTGCACCAGGAGGGCCTGAATTCTTCGCTCATTGAGGTTCACTGCACCCAGTAGCATCTGGTTGCAATGGCATCGCTTGCAGGTGTTTACGGTTCCTGCATAGGACAGCTCCAATTTGTGTTTGCACCATGTAAGATATTGGTTCAGATGATTTGTTCAGCACCACAGCTGGCGTTTTCCAGCCTTTCTCACTGTAAAGTTTAAGAAGAACTTTCTCCACAGGTTGAAGTTCTGGTAAAACACGAGCAGAGTGTCTCTGATCATAGAAGAACTTGTAGGATTCCTTTGCAGCCTTATCCTTCCACTCCACGGCTTTGTAATCACTGGGTTGAGGTAGGTTTTTTCCACAAGCATTGGCAGGTTGGTTCTGATCTGTCGGCCTGTCATCATCTGGGCAGGGCTTAGACCAGTTACAGCCATGGGTGTCGCCCGGTAGCACATCAGTGCCATATGGGGATCAGGTTGGCAGAGAATCCGTTTTGCAGTTTGAACTGCTCTCTCTGCAGCTCCACCACTTTCCTTGTTCAGCTTCGTTGCAATGCGAAACCAGGAGAATCGCTGGATCCATACAGGTCAGGTCGCAGGCTGTGCGAAGTTGAAAGCCTCTGGTGCGTTGAACTTGGATATTATACCACTCAAAACAAGGCAAACTTGATCGTGGATGCAATGTACACTTCTGACGCCATGTCAGAGGGAACAATGACATTATTTATTTAACATACTACATGAGCTACACATTTCAGTGAACTGTATCAATTTCCCCCTGCCCATTTCCCCAGGCTCCCAATATATATCTGGGTGGGGTCCCCACCAATACAGGTACAATTTGATTGGCCAACATACTAAGGCAGACACATACATATTCTTTGTGATGTCATCTCATTATACTTTTTCGAAACCAATTAAAAACTTGCTGAGTGTGAAATTGTAAATGTATTCAGTGTTTTCAGTTTTTTTTTTTTTCAATTTATTCATCTCCTCAGCTCCCATTGAATTATGGGATAGTAAAGTGTCCAGTTGATGCACACTTCAGAATCTTGCCAAAAAATGTTTGTCCAATCTTCTATGAATTCTGAGGATTCTGACACCCTAAATCATTGACATACAATTTTTGGAATACTACATAGTAGGGAAGTATGCTAATTCTGACACAGATACTGTTTCTTTACTCCTGGCCAATAATTAATATCTGCATTTATTATTATTATTCATTCCTGAATAGGTTCAGAATAAAACTTACTATTATTAGTCTTACCTGTGAATCTGCAAACACTTACCACTCAAGTTTTTCCCCTCTGAGATAATTTGTCCAACAGTCATCTAAATAAAACATAGGATTTTGGGTTTCACTTTGCCAAAAATTAAGCTCATCAACAAACTAGACCACTGAGCTGTGTGCCAATCACAGCAATAATGATATTGCAAATTATAACAAAATAATTATAACAATAATGGCACTGTTATCATGATTCTGCTGTTAGTGGGGAGTGTCAGTGAAGCATAATTCAAGCAAACATCTCACTTGCCAGTAGATTAATCTAGAGAAACCATCCTACTTGCAGAAAGAGAGAGAGAGACATTGGTGGAGAGAAAGAGAGAGGCTGGTGTCTCTCTTTCTCCATGGATTTATTAGGAGGAGTGTAAATATTAATTTTGATCTCGTCTCACGGTGTGCAAGGACTTAATTACCCTCATTTGCATATAATTGCATCCCGTGGGATGGCCCGCAAGGCGCAATCCACAGAGCGAGACGTTGTTTGGTCGCTCTGTTGACTGTGTTGCTCATCAGTCTGGCTCAACCTTGTGGTGTGATGAGGCATTCGGGGAAGTGTCCGACTGAATTTAAATGTAAACTGGCCCATTCACCTTCTGTCCTGTAACAGCTTCAGTGTGACACATGCTGATTAATAGTGCAGTGTAAAGTGAGATTGAAATATGTAAATACAGTGAGAACAGAGAATTAGTTTTACTTCTGGACTCTGATTTTGTATTGGGCATCAAGTGTCGACCCAACACAGAAGTACAAATGTAAACACATTTTTTTTACTTTTGTTGTTTTTTCTTTAACCTTGGTGTATATGGTTTTCGAGGATGAGGGAATGTCACACAGCCTGTGCATGTTGGCGTCTGCCTGATTTGGCTATACCAAATAACAGATTTGCAGCAAAATACATTAGAGTTTGATTGGACACACTGAAATTGACATCAACTACAAAAGTTATGGGAAGTGTATGCCCCTTCATTTTAAAAGTTGATAAGCAAATATATTTTGGTTGAGTCTAGAAAATAACCTAGAGTCTGGGAAAAGTCTTGTCCGACTCATTCGACAACTGTACACTATATTTGTTGCATTCATTAAGTCCTGCAGCAAACCTACTCCTAAACCTAATCTAATTCTACCCCTCAACCTTCCCCCTAACCCAAACTTTAATAGCAGTAAATGTGAATCTCCTGTGAGTTTCTCAAATTGCCGGTTAACTTCTAGACACGACCATATTAGGATCAGAAATTAAGGAGGGCGCGGGGCAATGTCTCTGAAGTGATGAAAATGACCCCGTAATGAATTTCTCTGTTTTTTATTTGTAACATCTCTTTTATATTCTAGGCATATTTAACATCTTGTTAATGTTAATGAACTAACTGAAAGTATTTAAACTGAAAGAATTAAGCAGACCTTTTTATATAGTTTTTATTTATAAAAATGTGCCCTTATACAGGCAAAAAATGCCCCTGAGAATTAAATGCAAGGGGGCAAATATCGCCCCTTAATGGTTAAGTTAATTTCTGGACACTGGACAATATAATTTGCCATTCTAAGTATGGACAATTATATGGTCAGTTTTTCCATGCTCTCTGCGATCCTGTTAGAACAGATCTGCCAGCCACCAGTTAAGAGCCACTGATTTAGAGTACATCCACACTAACTGTGTTGCAACCAGGTTGACAATTTGCAATTTCAGTTTCAGTTCTTCGCATGCTTTCCCAGTCTGTAATTCACTCGCTGGCTAGTTCTAAAGTTCATCTGGGCCTTTTGGTGTGTAAAGCACCTCAGGATCATCATGCTGATCTCTATCTGTGTCTTCCTTTGCTTGTTTATTTACTCTGGATTATAAACATTTACTTTCACATTTGTTGTGCTTGCCAGCACAAAGCACATGGTACTATTCCTCAATGGCACATGGTACATTCATGCATTCAGGAAAGAACAGGAAATGTTAAAGAACCCTTCAAAAATTTGATACACACACACACACACACACAGTAACATGCAATTCAATCAATGATGCTGGGTATAGAAAATGTTTTGAAAATGTTCCTGCCACTCAAATCCCACTTTGGAAAAAAGGATTTCGGCGGAACAGCAGCTTCCATGAAAATCATCTTATTGACACAGAGACTTTGGCTAGTGGAGCTCTTTAGTTAATGAGCCAAATTTAACACTCAGTAATAATGAAATCCAAAAGTGAAAAATAAAACACATTGATGGCTGATCCAGAAACAGCCTTCACACATTTATTCACAGCACACAAAGATCCATTAGTGGGTGCCAGAAATGTTATATGACTGTTGGATGACCAGAAGGAGATGTTCTCATGAACGGAGGGAGAATAATTGTGCTAATGAACAGAAAGAAGGGATGAGACACAGATGAGTGTGTGGCAGATGGCTCTGACGAGCGGCAATTAGAGAGTGAGTGGGCGCCGCTGTATGCACATGAAAGCTAAATATCGCTGTATTTGAAGTTCAGATGGACTTAACACATGGATGAGCACATAAGAATGGACACACACACACACAATTTCTCAACACTCAAACAAATATCTGTCTGCCTATCTATCTGACTTTTATTTTGTTTAGAATGTGGGTCTAAAAGGTACACAAGGTCTCAAAAGCTCTACAAATAAAAGATGCAACTATCATATCAGAGAAGCAAATGATACCAGAACATCTGTCACCAGAAATGTGCTTTAAACACTCAAACATGCCTGAATGGATTCTGTGTGTTTTAATTTATGGTGTGTTTCTTTAAAACATGCATGAGAGCTGGCCTGTTCAGCATACATACATTATTTCTGAATTTGAATTAATGTAAAGGTTTTAGATGCGCACTTGTGCAGAAGGTCGTTCGCAGCTCAGACGCAAATTGTCAGGTTTATGGCCACTGCATTAAAGGAATATTCCAGGTTCAACAAAAGGTTAAGTGCAATTGACAGCATTTGTGACAATGTTGATTACCACAAAAAATTATTTAGACTCTAAAATGAATCGAGTTTACAGTATTTGTTCTTTAATTAATCGAGTCACTTACAATGAAGTGAATAGGGTCATTTTTTTGTGTTTAAAGACAACAAAGATGTCAAATTGGATAGAAGAAATGTATTTTTGTGGTAATCAACTTAAATGTCCATAAATGCAGCCAATTGAGCTTACTGAACTTGTATTGAACCTGGAATATTCCTATAATTTAAAAAAGAGCATATTCATTTTGGTAGTGGAGGTATCCATATAGTGTACGGAAGAATAATAATATTTGAGTGGATGTTACAAAGCCAGATCAAGGCTGTTGGGTGATAAATTTGTAGCCAAGAATACCACATTCATTGCCAGACTTATCAGGTGACAGGCACCCCCCTTTTTTATTATTAACATCTGACAGATTCTGCAAAAATGTATGAAAACATATGACCTCAATTGTGTACTCATACCAATCTACTGAAGTTAATGTGGCACCCCAGCAGAGGAGAAAGGCATGTGTCCATCAGGTTGGACGGGCTGCGGAACACAATCATAAGCTCTTTAATTAAAGCTGATGAGGGGTTTTACTGAACACGCCACAAGTTTCTGTCACTGTGCCATTTACTGGAGTCACAACGAACTGGAAAGGAGAGCTAACGAGGTGTCAACTCCCAGATGCTTTGCTTATCATAGAGGAAGAATAGTGGATAGAGGAAAAGGGAAGAAAGAGAAGGAGAGAGAGATAGGAAGCAGGGGGTGTGCAGTGGATGACAGTGTGTGAGAAGAAACAAGATGGTGAAAACAACACAGAGAGAGAGAGAGAGAGAGAGAGAGAGAGAGAGAGAGAGCAATAGACAGAGGTAGAGGACTGTTGATAAACTTCTGTTTATTAACACTACCACATCAGCTGGCACAGTTGATTCCATCTGGTGTAATGGCCTGGGTGCCACGCGGCCACAGACAGATGGAGCCCATTTTACTGATCATTATTACACCATTAGCATGGGCATAGTGGCAGACGGGTATGGTCCACACAAACCCTACCTGGCATGAAGAATGCATGGGTGGTGGAGGGCACATATAGGGCTAACCTATACCTAGTTAAAGAGCACAGGGTCAGAACACACAAGGGGCAGAATTTAACCAGGGCTCTGGGCCAAAATGCCACTGAAACTGACAAAAATTCCCCAAATATTTAAAACTTATGGACAATAAAATGTAACTTCCTCCATTTTTTTATCTGTTATTTAACATTTAATATAATATACTGCATAATATAATATTAAATTCTAGGCCGATACATATACGGGTTAAGAACTGACCATTTTAATTAGTTGATCTAACTGAAGTGTTTGAAGTTAGTGGCCAACATTCTATCGTTCAAAATTAATTCCAGAGGGTAAATAATGTCACTTAATAAAAACATGTTTCTTTTATTCTGGGGCCCACCCCCTAACATTACCCTCACATAAACACATTGAAAAGATAGACAAAGCACCTAGATTCATTCTAGAATCAGTAGTGCTTAAATGCCTCTCATTTGCAGATAAAGGATGACTGCAATCAGACACAATCATCCATTGAATGTTAATGGAATATGACAAGATTGCGTTTTTAAGTGTTTAGATTAAGGTTTAAAATCCATTTCACCCTTCATTGATCTAATGGTGTTAGCTCGTAAATAGTCTTTTTGTCTGTTTATTTGTGGTGCTTGTTAAGACACGAATCACTAATACTATTGCTCATGCTCAGGGTTAGAGATCTAAATAAACCCTTAAAGGAATAGTTCACCCTCAAATGAAAAAATCTCATCATTGATTTTTGATCTGTTTCTCACCCAAAACTGATCACTTCAGAGGACTTGGATTAAACCACTCGCATGGTATTTATTGCGTTTATGCTGCCTTTATGACCTTTTTGTAGCTTGAAAATGTTTGCCTCCATTGACTTACATTGTATGGACATTAACACATAATACATCTATGAAAATATCTTTGTGTTCCACAAAAGAAATACAGTCTTGAGACAGCTTAAGGGTAAGTAAATGATTAGAGAATTATCATCTTGTTTGGTGAACTTTTAAGTATTAAACTTTGGCGCATAACTCGTCCCACACCATTTTTCTGTTCATTTAGGTTTCTTTTAAATTAGGCCAGTAATTAACCACTTAGCAACCACCTACAGTAGTGACGCCCTAGCAGCCAGCCAGAACAATTCAGCAACTGCTAAACTATACCCTAGTAACCACCCACAACACCCTAGCATTGTGGGGTAAGCACCGCTCACATGTTTTTCAGAAAATGTAAAAATCTTGTTGTTAGAGCTGCCGTAAATAATGGCTTGTGTTTATTGAAGTGTCCCTTCTGTTGTCTGTGCCTGGTTTCAGTCTCTCTCCTGTCACAGATTGCCGTCTAATCCAGGTAATAGCCATTAAGCTGCC
This sequence comes from Xyrauchen texanus, assembly GCF_025860055.1. NCBI lineage: Eukaryota > Metazoa > Chordata > Actinopteri > Cypriniformes > Catostomidae > Xyrauchen > Xyrauchen texanus. The sequence goes on from NC_068279.1 coordinate 11,226,695, forward strand.
ATGTCTGAACAAATATAAGCTTCACTCTACAAGCCAAATGTGCCAGAGACATTTTTGGATGCAACAACACCCAGAGGAATGTTTGAACCCACCAGACACACCCTAGTCGTCCCAGACTGGGGAAACATTTTCGTTCTAGCTGTCAGTTGTTGGACACACATCCAGTAAGTGGCAGGTTGTCATGAATATTCAGTATACAGTGTTTCCTGCATGTCTATGAGTGTGAGACCAAATGTGGCTTGGATTTGTAATGGGGTAATGAAAGATCATAAACAGGTGGCCATTTAGGAGGATAGACTGTGAAACCAAAGGCACTGTTTACACTAGGCAAATTAATGCTTCTTGAGTATTTATATAGTAATGGTCAATTGGTCAAAACCACATAAAATGCTCTTGTAAACACTCCAAGACAAGTGCAATTACTGAAGCCACCTCCAGAGCTATGATTATCAAATTACTCAACATGCACTTTATGTGTAGTTTAAATAAGACCAGAGAGCCCACAGGGGCACAATCAGCTTTAGCTATAAAACATCTGTCTACTGACTATTGTTTTTTAAGAGCATTAAACAATTTTAACATATCATTCATCTTTGCAGGTGCTAAACAAGTATATGCTAAATTTCTCAAGCACATCTCTGATGCATGTTCTCATAAACAGTCATATTTATGCTTATGAACCCCTCATTTTTCACATATATGTTTAAACATGGATACCATGATTTTGCCGTAACATGTTGCATGTAGTACACATGCAACGCAACATATTGTTGCTCTACATTGCCTAAATTTGTTTGGTTAGCATTGTTTTTTTTGGGGGGTTCTTCTTTTTTTCCCATTAAAAAATATTGATTGACCAATATTGTGAATGCAATGGTAAATCACAGATGAGGCTGTAATGTATATTAAAAGTTAAATTCATAAAACTTTAAATATTACGTTTTATTAAAATAGTATTTTATTAAATATTACTAGAATTATATTTTGAATTGAAATTCATCTAAAAATCTTTTTCTAAGTGTTTCCTCAACTCAGTGAAGGTCTCTTTAGATCATGAAACTCATGAGCAAAATATGACTAACTCACAAATCACATAATTCAGTGATTTAGAGTCATATATATTGATTTATTTAGCTCTGTTAAACACACAGACAAACACAAATAGAGCACAGCTATGAGAGAGCATTGCTTCTTGCTCTCTAGTTCTCACTGAGTTTAATTTAGTTGACAGTCTATTGAGAATCAGTCGATTTCTCTCAGCTTCAGCCAATTTACTCTGAAAAGCAAGCATGTCAACACTACACTGATCTACATGAGACCTTCACAGGTAAGACCTAACCAAACCTCAAAAAGCCAAGCACACACAACTACAATATTATAGACTAATTAAAAACTCTCACTCTTTCGCACTCAATCAAAGTGTGTTCATATTTAAACCTCAGCAGTAAATCTATCTCAAGGACAGTGATAGACACTTCAGACAAGATCTTTACCCATGATGAACTGATTATTAGACAGATTGGGTTGTAAATAGAATTGAGTGTATTTTTTCCCAATCTGAAATATTGACATTGTGCTTGCAGTGTTTGTTATGGTGGAAGCAATGGGTGAAGACTCCAGATGTCTTCATTAAGGCTGACAGTATTGAGTTTCCCACTGATCACCTGGCAGGGAAGATTTCATATCGTATACCACAAAGCAAACAAGAAAATAGCAGAGTAAAATGTAAAGGTGCAGCTTAAGAAATCCTTTTAAAATGAATTATAGATAAACTAACATTTCTTAAATAATTCAGCAGTTTTTCTTTATAGTTTTGGAACTTTAAAAGTGTTGATTATTCTACGTTGCTAATCATTTTCATTCATTACGTGTAGTCCTACTTAAGGCATTTTTAATATAATATAATATAAATATATATGTATAATATCAGTTATTAAAAAAAATCACATCAATGGTTTTATGCCTCTGCAAAGATCATGCTTTATTGAATTAATCTATGAACAAAACAAGCTGCTTTAAAATTATACAAATATTTCTCAAGTGCATGTCTTTGTCAACCTACTTCAGCTTAATATATGTTTAGGCATAAAAAATTTAAAAAATCCAGTTTTTGTCCAGTTAGTAAAGGTCAATCATATGGGATGAGCACGTGATTTTCAAAATAATATCAGAGTCTTTTCTTTTCTTTTTAAGGTTTAGGTGTAGACTCCAGAGATAACCAGTACTTGATGCATAAATCTTAAATGTCTGAAGACCTACTGGACATGTACTATGAGTGCAGCAAAGAGAGTTTAAATCAGGGGTGGGCAACTATTTTGGTAAAGGGGTCACATCGGGCTTAAGTAGTGTATGGGGGCCACATTGTATTCCTTTTGAGATACAATGTTATGCATTGATTTGGTTTTTGTATATTTTAAGCCCAGAAATAGTTGTGTACTCAATTTTCTGAAGTGTATCTGTGACTAATGAGACTATTCTACAATTGCCTAAAGTATTGTATTGATCTACAAAGGTATAGATACTTTTCTATCAGGCATTAAAAAAGAGAATAAATGCTGAGCTTATACATTAATTTTACCATCTCTACTTCCCTGTTAATTTATCAATCTCTACATCAGGGGTCTGTTTTAATATAAAAAAAACATTGAAATATATAGAACTTTTAATGTTTGTCACAAAGCGTGCAAGTTTACTTATTATTTTCAAAAACATTACCCGTTTGCATGCTAAAAGTGGCTTGATGCGGGTCTCCTCGATGGTCTGAATTACAGCACACAACTGAATAACACAACTGCATGACTATGATAAATGATTACTGCAAGAGTTAGATTAACATACAGGTGCGAAGGGACTTCAACATTTCTAAATTGCACAAATAAAAAATACATATATATATATATATATATATATATTCGTCTCTGGCTTGCTTTTGCTCGCATGTCAATGATGAAGAGATCTACTTTTATATTTCACTGAGAAGGTTTACCTGCAAAGTAGCACCAAACATCACAAGCAGCCTCAAAATGGACACAGAGTAGCCGTATAACATTTTTCCTTGAGCAGAATATTGCACTACAGATCGCCAAGTTTGTTCAAAGGTGAAAGCCAGATAGAAATAGCGCACTTGTGTGCATGGTTGCCAGATTGCACAAAATAAGTATTACATTAAGCAGAACATTTCCAATTTAGTATAAATCTCAAACTGGAGGTATTTTGTGAGCATGAACCCTGAGCATATAAACGGCTTGTGGAGACGCATTAGGTCCCAATGCAAGTTAATTGAAATATCCAATAAATAAATTAATTTAAAAAACGCTTTTACGATAAATGAGCCGTGGGCCACATTAAACCATGTGGAGGGCCTGATCTGGCCCGCGGGCTGTACATTGCCCATGTGTGGTCTAAAGAGTCCTTAAGGCGATAGTTCACCCAAAAATGAAAATTCTCGAATTATTTACTCATCCTCATACCATCCTAGGTGTGCAAGACTTTCTTTCTTCTGCAGAACACAAATTGTGATTTTTAGAAGATTATTTTAGCTCTGTAGGTCCATTCAATGCAAGTGAATGGGTGCCAAAATTGTGATTCTACAAAAAGTGGATAAAGGCATCATAAAAGTAATCCATACAACTTCAGTGTTTTAATCCATATTTTCTGAAGCAATTTGATAGGTGTGGGTAAGAAACAGACCAATTTTTAAGTAATTTTTTAGCTTGAAAAAACTTTTCTCCCTGCCTCTCTCCCTGGGGCGGTATGCTTGAAGAATGTGAATCACCAAAAACACAAGAAGAGTGTGAAAGTGATCTGTTCCTCACCCACACCTATCATATCACTTCTGAAGATATTGATTTAACCAGTGGTGTAATAGAGACTGAAGAGGTGGGCATACAGTGAATTTATGAAAAAATGGCTGTTGTAATTATAGTCCCACATGAACTTAAAAAATGTACAGTATATCATGGTAAAGTTGTTGTTGGCATGATGCACAGTATACTACTAAGAACCATGGTATGGTAACTTGATGTTAAATATGTATTTAAATGAATAGGTGTCATTAATGTTCCTTTCATTAGGCTACTATGAAAATTGTTAATACTTTATAATTACTCTAATGAATAAACTAATGGTGTAGTGTAACAGTGTAGAAATGTTCACGTTAAAACTTCACCTTGTATTACCATATAGCCTACATAAGAATTAATGGTTATTTGATTTCTTTGTGTACTTTAATTTGTTTTCCTACTTAGAAATCTAAATTGAAATGATTTGATATCATGACAAAAAGGCACTACAGACAGTAGTAAAAGCCACAAAAAAAGGGAAAAAAAAGACATTACATAAATATCAAATCGCATCTGAAATTAATATTCTGATTAGTGGATCAGCTTAGTCGGACTGTCTGTCCTCCTGCCCCCGCAGCTCCGTGTGCATTTAGAGAGACTCTTTGTACACTTGGTGCATCGCGTACTGAATATGTTCCGGGTCAAAAGTCTACTCGTTCTGGTGGCCATACATATCATCACTTATTTTATCCTAAGAAAGATGGCCATACAGCACATTCCTGCGTATGTCCTAGACCAGTGTTTCCCAAACTGGGGTACGTGAGATGACAATGGGGTACGCGAATAACATTCTGAGATTTACTGTTCTTTTAATTTCATCACAGTCTAAAATAACGTTAAAACCCACTTCATGTATTTCTCACTGGCAAAAATTATTTTGTGTGTCCTCTAGTTTAGAAACACCAAAATGGTTGTGTCATAAAGGTCTATGCAATGAAATAGCCCTATCTTTTGCAGTTAAAAAAATGCATCTACTCATGCGTCTTGCGTCATACAAGAAGCCCAACACACTGCTAGGTGAAGTAGCTTAGTGATAGCAAGTAAAAATACTTAACTGTTTTACCAGACGTGCACATGTCAGTCATCCACTATTTTAGTTTAGTTTTTTTCTGCTGTTTAAAACATAATTTGTATTTAAGGTTAGATGCATAGGGAGTTTTTATACTGATGGTATAAGTTCAAAAGCTCTGATGACAGGTGTCAGACATTCAGCGCCACCAAATAATTTTCCATATTCACACACACTAATTTCAGTCACATTTGCTTGAACGGTAGGGGCCTGTTTTTACAATGTTGCATGATATTCTTTCAGCAGATGAGCTCAACCTCACTAACAGTGTTAAATGTGACATAAAAAAGCACCTTGAGCTGACCGCGCAATTGCACAGATACTTACCCTCAATGCTCGAAATCGGCCGGCAGTGCTGTACCTGCAATGATGCGCAATTCCAGGCACAGGATGTTGAATGTTTGAAGGGGTATGCCCAGGGGCGAAAATTTCATCAAAATGTTGGGGGGGGGACAATAAACATAACAATTCTCAAGAGCAATTTTTGAAGGGGACACCAAGGGTTTTTTTGTTGTTGCCCCATTTGCATTTGTATCATTTTATTTCTTAAACAATTATTTTAAGAACATATCATTATATTATTTACAGTACACATATTTTAATGATATTTTAGGGGGGTACAACCCTCAGAGAACCCTACACCCCTGTAAAAAGTTTGGGAACCACTGCCCTAGACTACACTAATGGACTTAACCATGAGTCTTATGAATTACTTTTGCGATTTGTGGAGCTTCAACATTATGGCACCCATTCACTTGCACTGTATGGACCAAAAGAGGCGAGAAATTCTAAAAATCTTAATTTGAGTTCAGCAGATGAAAGAAAGTCTTACACATCTGGGATGACATAAGGTTGAGTAAATGATGAGAGAATTTACATTTTTGGGTGAACAATCCCTTTAATTCATCCATTTCATCAATCAATCAATCTTTAGAACACTGATTAAGTGTAATCCATATGTACAACGTATTGTGGATTCTACTGCTGAAATAACGTGTAAAATGCCTGCTATCTAAACCTCCCAACAGACTCACTGTTGGAAGAATATATCTTGAAGTATTCACCTGTGCTACGCCGCTCATTAAAATGACTTTGCAGAAGCACCCAATCACGCCTATACACACTCAAAAACCTCACGACTTGCCAAAGTAGGCATTGAACACTATGAATGTTATCTTTCTAATCCAGACAGGGTTTAGAGAATGGCAACATCCCTGCTGGCCAGCAAACAAAGGAAACCTTAACGCATGAGATAAAACATTGAAATGTTAGGGTTGATGTTGTGAACAGCCTCCAAAGTCACTGAGCTGTGACGTCAACTAGGCTGGCAAATGCTTCAAGTAGCATAACACTTTTTTTTAGAAAATCACAAGCTTTTCTTTGTTTTCGATGTATATTCTCAGCCATGAGAACAACAGACAAACATTCCCATTTATGTTTGCAAGTCTAGATTAGCTAATCAGTGAATTGTTAATCTACGCAGAATCATTGAGGCTATCTATGCATAGTTCCTTAAGGCTAGGGGCTATGTTTAATTACATTTAATTAGCACAAATATGCATATTTTCTCTCTCAATTAGTATATATTTAATTTACATTTATGCATTTGGCAGATGCTTTTATCCAAAGCAACTTACAGTGCACTTGTTACAGGGACAATTCCCCTGGAGCAACCTGGAGTTAAGTGCCTTGCTCAAGGACACAATGGTGGTGGCTGTGGGGATCGAACCAGTGACCTTCTGATTACCAATATTTTTTATTGCTACTGTCTAACACTCTCTCTCTCTATGCTCTTTATCATCAAACATACATAGTTTTTTTTTAATCCTTTATCCATGTTTCTCATTTTCTGATTCCCAAATCATTGTCTGCATCCAACTGACCTCCACTGTCTGGTTACTGTCTGCCATATATGACACATTACAGATGTAAAATGGGTTGTGAATGCCATTTCATGTTAACTTTAAATTAAAGTGATTTAACATCAACCATAATAGTAGTAAATACTACAATTGTATAGCACAACAGCACATTCACTCATGAATGGACTCTGTGACTAAGAACAATGTTTCATGTGAACTAAGTAGCAACCACATTTATGGCAAATCAACAACTTTCTAATTACAAGAGATGGCACTAGTAGTTATACCTTTAACAAAGTAGATTCAATTAAACTGAATTAAAATTAAGTAGTTAATGCAACGTAATTGCAAAAAAGAGTAAATAACTTAGAAATGCTTTTAGCACTTTTTTCAGCTCTTACCTTTACAGTATATCTTAGGCATCCTAAGTCTTTTCCTAGACCGTGCGATTTAGTGAGAACTTTTTTCATTTCTTACATTTGACCCATTTTATGAGTGCTCTTAAGTAAACAACTGACTAAAGACTAAGCAAGGGGTAAAGAAAAAAATATGAGGCAAGTCTCTGAGCTCTCGGTGGATCCAGCATTTTAAATGGTTCTTTAAAGGGGTTCTACATCTGGCCTGTGCAGTGATATGTGGTAATACGTCCTGAGATCAACTCTTTAGGATTTATTTAAAATTAGCTGTGTGATTTGACTGCAATGCATGAGAAAGATGCTTGATGCATATGAGTTTGTATGCATTGTATCTACAGAATTTGAGTGAAATACTGTGTATGTGCACTGAGGGTGGTTTTGGGCTGTTCTGTCAGCAGCAGCTACAGGCTTTTGTACAGTGTATGTAATGGAGTGGAAAATGCACTCTGCTGCACTTTATTTGACACAACTACATCACCAGCAGGAACTCTACACTTCCATCTGTTTTTTTGATACACACATGAACTTCACCACCTGCCCACATCTTACCTGACAACCAAATGCACTTGATACATCCGCAGAACATGCTTGTCACACAGATACATGCACAAACTCACACAATGAATACTGATCAGTGCAAACTGACGCATAAACAGACAATATGGTATTCGTAATATGTTATGCCTGGAAAAAAAGACATGAGCTATGATTGAAATGACATGAGGCCTCATTATTCACTAGCACACATGGCCAGATCAATATGTAAACCATGGTGTAATATTATATTATTGTATGACACATCTGATACAATTGGAGCAAGGCAATTATACATTACAAATAAACGGTCAGTAGGTTTGCATTGGCACCAAACATATTCAGACCATTAAGCCACACTTAAAATGTACGAAACCATTGCATCAGATAACATATGAAACCAAGTGGCATCATCAAAAAAATTAAGCGGATCAAACTTTGTCTTTTGTAAACAGTCATTTTTAATAGATGTTTAAAATCAGTTCCCCTCAAATGTACACAGGTGAATAGGAAAATAACAATCCTAGCTTACACTTTTCAATAGTTTGTATTCAATAACATTAGTTGTCTACATAAGTTAACATGAATTATCAATGAACAATACTTTTTCAGCACTTATTAATCTTGGTTAATGGTAGTTTCAGCATATGCCAATACATTTTTTATTAAAAGTTGCATATGTCAACATTAGTGAATGCATTAACAACACACTCAAAATATATTTTAAGATTTATATAATTTAATTAACAAAATTCAATCAAATTTGTATTGAGTAATCTTTAATTATGTAAAATAAAAACGTAATATTTATTGTTTTATTAATTCAATCTTGTTAAAAATAAATACACAATTCAATTGGATGGAATTTTGTTATGAAATTTAAATGTGTAAATCTTAAAAATAGGCTCATATTATTATTATTATTATTATTATTATTATTATTATTATTTTAATTAAATATTTTTTTGAGTGCATGAACAAGCAATGAATAATCAAATTTTTATCAGTTAACATTAACCAAGGTTCATAAATTTTGCAAATATTGTCCATTGCTTATGGCATCTAATGCATTTACTAATGTCAAATACCTCCTTATAGTAAATGTTATCCAATCCTCAATGCAAATAACAAAATGCAACTAATATATATATATATATATATATATATATATATATATATATATATATATATATATATACAACATATGTAACTGTGCATAGATAGTATAACAAAATAAATATCAACAAAAGGGAGTAGAAAACATTTCCTATTTCCTGTTGTTAGCTGTTGGCATCATAGGCTTTGGATCCAATCAAGCTCCATGGTATTTTGGTGCAAATTCATCCGCCACTTGGTAGCAGCTAGGCTGATGCCAAAATGGAGTGTGAAACTCAAAAACGTAGAAACCAAAATGGCCAATTCTCCTATTCAGCCTATGTCATGATAATACGTTTGCATATGGTTGGGTCTATTTTTGGTTACTTTTGCACGATAAACAATTTTGGTACTGTATTAGGTTGCCATTTGTTGTCCAATATAAAATCTCAGTCCAAAGCAACAATAAGTGGAGAATTACTGACATAAAGTACAAAATAAACACACTTTACTGATCATATTACGTATATTTCTCTGGTTATGATGAATGGTAAAGCAGAATCCTCATTTTTAATTTTTTCGATGCAGGTGAACTATAAAGAAAATGACTAATGTTTCATAAATCTAACAAATGTCTAGTAGACATTGTCTCTGATTTGTAATCCTATCAATTCTGCTTCTATTCTCTAAAGGCATGATCAGATCACTGTCAGAACTTGTAAAAACCTTCAAATATATCTTTGAATAACTGGTGTGAGAAAAAGAATTCTATGCAAGAGTTTCTTATGTTGTTCTAATGATCAGAAGCTAAATCAAACTGTCTTTTCAATATGTAGCGATTTTTATCAGAAATGTCAAAAGATGACTCAATGGGAAGAAGGAACATCCTTCATCAACCTGCTCCCCCTCTGTGTTCTTTCTGTCAAACCCTGTCTGCTTTTTCCTTTCGTTCCAAAATACCCACTACCCTTCCATTTAAACACACACACACACACACACACACACACACACACACACACACACACACACACACACACACACACACACACACACTCCCACTTACATGTAAAATGCTCACCGCAAGTGTCCAGCAGATTACATGTTGAGTGGAGGCAATTTACTGACAGACAAGCCTGAACATTTCAATCATCTCTAGGAAGACGGGTGACAATACATCAAACGCACAGATGTACCCCCTTCCTCCTTCAATGTGCCTCAAAATTGAACCCGCGCAAAGTTGCCTATTCTTTTCTTACTACAAATGATGGCATTCATATGGGGATGGTGTTGCCTTATCTGTGAAACCTGTCATTTAAGGCCTCTCTCTCATGTAGGATTTCATTTTGATCATCCCGTTGAACACATCAGGGTGGAGAGTGAGATCTAGTTTGAAATCAGAAGGCTGAAGCGTCTCACTGCCCCTTTTATTTTCGAGAGCATCTCTGGGCCACTGATGTGACAGGTCTTCTACAACTCTACATTTAATGGTGAACTCAGTAATGTTTTCCTCATTAAAAAGTTTTGCACATTAAGAAATCAATAGTTCTTGTAAAAAATATATTACAAAATTATCTACACTCAAAAGCAGCCTAACAAAAAAACATTCTTCTTCATAGTGCAAGGTCATCAGAATAATCGCAAATAAACTTGGAATTTGCACATAAACACCCCCTTCAAATCACAATTACAACTTGGAAATTTTGAGATAATTTTGATACCAGATTTTGTGTTGGGATGACCTATAACCAGGGTTACTTTTTAAATGTATTCCACTACAGATTACAGAATACATGCTGTCAAATGTCATTTGTAACGTATTCCGTCAGATTACTCAAGGTCAGTAACATATTCTAAATACTTTGGATTACTTCTTCAGCACTGGTAGATTTTTGTCACTTGTTTTAACTATAAAAATTCTGCCAGTACAGTAAGACAAAATACACATGTTAAAAATACATTCTCTGAAAAACCTAAATACCTTATGCAGTGTTGTTTCCAAAACAAGATAAATCAAACTGATCTTGTTTTAAGGATTTTTTGACATTTTTACAGGAAAACAATAAACAAATTATTATCAAGAATATGATTTTTGCCCTAATATCAAAGGTCGTACTAGAAAAAAAGAAATTATGATCCAACGTGAATTTTCTTGATAAAAATAATATGATCGTGCCTGGTAACATGTGCATGTAAAATGGCTAGAAATAGCATTTTAGCTTAGCGTAAAGCTGACAATTTACACAAGGTTTATTTCTATTTCTTCTGCTCCAAACTTACTTCTCTGTCTGCTCGTATGAATGTAACACATCATAAGAAAGTGTTTCATCTTTATTCAAATGCACTTTGGATCGCATCATTTATATGTATAAATGTTTTCCATATGAAAGGACTAAATATTACATGAAACAAATGACAATAAAATGCAAAGTATGCTCTTCAGTAACTGTATTCTAATTTCCAATTATTTAAATTGTAAGTGTAGTAGAAAACAGTTACTATTATTTTGTATTTTAAATACTTAAAACCAGTTACCTGAATTCCGTTACTCCCCAACCCTGCCTATAACATTTCAACATGATGAACAGTTTTAGTTGTGAATAGTAATTATATGTAATTATTTGATTAAAAAAAAAAAAAAATTGTATTCACTTTATATTAACATTCATTATTTATTTAATTTCCAGCAAAAGCCTTAATCAAAAATGTATTCATATAACATTCTCTTCAATTAACACACTTATTCTGTAGAATTGTCTTCCGGTTTAATAATTCAACATGGTAATAAGCGTAGTTTGCAAGGAATTACACTAGCAATTTAGTTACATTGCATTAAATAATATGAAAATATGTCTACTTCAAGCTATTAGCACTCTCTGATGTGGAAACAAACTGCAAAATCATTTTTGCGGAAATAAAAACAACATGCCACACTGCGTTTTTTTAGCGTTATTTAATTATAAGTACAATAGGCATTTTTATACATGTAATATGGTATGTTCCTGAAGCTGTCCATTGATATATAGGCATAAAATATTTATAACAAATATATCCTCAAACTGTATAAGTAATCATTACTCACATTCAGCAATGTGCAATAATATTTCATAGCAGGAATATTACATAAACCATTGAGAAGCGAGCATCTCGCATTTACTAGTAGTACATCAAACACACTTCATGTAATACAATATTAACCTAAACAAAACCTCATGGCTAAAAATTATGTCCAGTATTTCCATGTATCAAAAATGTAACAAAATAAAATGGAATAGATCTCCAAGGAATGTTCAATTGCTTGGAATATGGAAAAGAAATAATTTGTAGTGCAATGTCAATAGAGGTTATGTTGATTTGGAAGCTTTTTCTAGTCCCAGACAAGTCTTGTCAGCAAAACTGAGCAGAGAGGGGCATATGGTGGCACAAGGGTGGGCATGAGGTGAAACAGATCCATCCCTGCCAATCTGAACGGAAATAAGAACTAATTTAATTAAAGCGGCCTGTGCGATTACTTACCATCTGTACCACAATACCAAGTGATTTTCAGTTTGAAAAAGTAGTCATTATTACAGACAGACAGAAGTTTCTGTTAGGACACAAAGTATGGAATCCTCACTAATGTCAAGTTGATTTCATCATAGGTACATTTTTCCCCCAACATGCAACAAACCCAGATTGCATTTCATTTCATTAACCATTCAGACCATGTTAAATAAAAAATACACACAATTCCAAAAACAAGACGATAGCCCAAACATGGACCAAAAGAAATAGGATCCATCCAAACTCTAAATGTACATCTAATACTAGCCTGTAGGACTCCTCCGTTGTAAACAACTGCTGAAAAACATTACCTGCACAAAACGGTTTTAAAATGATTAAAATGACAAACTTTCTGTTTTTTGTTGTGACTAAATGCAGCATATCATCTTATCTTTTCTGCAAGGTGCCTCGCAACAGTATGTTTCTGTGTATGTGTGGATATGTGGTCTTGTTGTATGCTTGAAAACAAGTTTAAATGCATTGCATTACATAAATGAAAAAAATGTAATAAAACATCCATTCTGGTAGATCAAGTCTTAGATACTGGGACAGTCCAGAAATGTTCCCTTTACTTTTGATGCAAATAATTTTGGATAGCACAATTACCTTTTGAGATTATCAAGATACAATCATGCTGATTTTCAGACAACAAACAAATGTAGCTTCTTCATATATGTATGTGCGGTGTGTATTAGGCACTTAAAATGTTTCACAAAAACATTTGTCTTAAGATGGTTATTTATATTTTCAGCTTTAGTGTGTCAATAGAAAAAATACATTTTAGACTACCAAACATTACTTTTGCTAATAGAAAATATTAGAATAGAAGAACAGGGCACTCTGCAACAGAAGTCATGACCACACTGAGCCCCCCACTGAACATTGTGTCTGTCTGGGATTACATGAAGAGACAGAAGCAATTGAGACCGCCTAAATAGATAGAAGAACTGTTGTAAATTCTCCAAGAAGATTGGAACATCCAATCTGCCAACAACCAAGAAAAACTGTGTCCAGGTGTAACTAGGAGAATTTAGGGCTGTTTTAAAGGTAAAGGTGGCCACACCAAATATTGATTTAGCTTTTTATGTTTACTGAACTTTGTATGATGTTAATTGATAAATGAAAACTATTTATGGCATTGAAGACATTCTCACTATGCAAAATTGTCACTAAGCAAGCGTCTAAAACTTTTGCACAGTACTGTATATGTAAAAATATATGTAAACCTTTTGTAGCAAGTGAGCTACATTGGTTTTAATGGAATCTCAATAGTGCTCTGAATAGTATAATATTTCCAACAGCTGATCAAGTGAAATTAACATTTACTAATGAAATATAGTTACAAATCTTATAAACAGTGTAGTTCTAAACAGAATATCAAACTTTAGGGGGAAAAAGAAAAATATACATAATTTAGATTAATTAACATAACTATTTGTAAATAAGGAAAGTGTACCAGCTGGGCAAATACAATGTCTCACAATGCTAGCTGATTGTGCAAACAGTTCAGAGAAGTCAATATTTGCCTCTTTCATTATTCAAAAAAATCTGATTTAATGAACAATAACCTCTTCTTCAAAGATAACAACATTCAGTAACTTATCAGTGTATTTGACTTGTGAAGATGAGCATACGTAGTGTCATTTTAAAGCCTCAAAAGATTAATGGCTAGATTTTACAAAGCCTTCATTAAGGTTAAAGTGATGATGCAACATATCATATATAAGGTAAATTATAGGAATGACATGGTAGAAGGGGAAAAACAGATTTAGGAAAAAACATTGTTAGAGTTTGGTACATTGCTTGGGAAGAATGTTTGGTGGATGCAATAACAGAAGCAGATAAAATGTCCCTTTGAGATGTAATACCTCCGAAATCTCATAAAATGGCATTCTCAGTTTTCTACGCAAGAGGAACTAAGTTACACTTCAGTAATTCAGGAAGTATTATATGTACAGACTCCACCAGTTCAGCAACTGAGTATGAGAGATTTGGGAGTTTGAATGAATGCCACACCAGGTTCAGAAAACTCAGGGAGATGAGATGTTTGAAAGCTCTATAATTCCTGCAGATGGTCCAAAGTTTCAACAGACATCCATTGAAACTGAACCCAATGAAGGGGGTTTGGAAATTCTGGACCTTGGGTCAGGAGTTCAGATGTTTTGTACCTCATGCAGGTTTTCAGAAGTTCTGGAGCTCGGGTAGATTCTTGAAGAGATCCAAGGAGTCCGGGTTTGAGAAAGCCCCTCGCTGAGTCACCTCTTTACCTGCAATAACTTGCTTAACTGCAACCTCCACTTTTTTACCACTGATAGTGTACTGCAGACATACAGAGGAGCAAAATCAATCAAACAGAAAAGTCAGCGAGAAAGTAAGAAAGAAAACAGTAGTATCAGATAAAGTGAGAGAAAGGACATGTGTGGGAAAAAAAACTGCTACGGAAGAAAGCGAAACTACTAACTGGGATGTCTTTGGTTTCCAGTATCAAGGAGGGTATGTGTCGTGCAGAGAGAGCTACTCTGATAGCACTACGGATCTTCCCAACTAGCTCTTGACTGAAGGTCTTATTGGGTCCCATCTTCAGGAACAGAATCACCCTCTCTTCTCCGTCACTGTTGTACTGAGGGACACAAAGGCTGTCGGATACTTCCTCAAATGCTTCCACTGGTAAAACAGAGAGCATGACAAGGATCGTTTATATTTGAAAAGCTACATTTGTACAAGCTAAAACCAAGGCCATATTCACAATAAGTCTTAAAGGGATAGTTCACCTAAAAATGTTAAATTATCTTTAAATTTACTCATCCTCATGCAATCCCAAATGTGTATGACTTTCTTTCTTCAGCAGAACACAAACAAAGATTTTTGCATTGTTTGGACCTACAGAGCTGAAATATTCTTCTAAAAATCTTTGTTTGTGTTCTGCTGAAGAAAGAAAGACATACATATCTGGGATGGCATGAGGGTGAGTAAACAATGAGAGAATTTACATTTTTGGGTGAACTATACCTTTTAGGTAGAAAGTAGCCCCTAACTTGGAAATTTAGGAGCAACACTTTTCACACCTTATTTTAGGACTCTTACATTTTTCATCTAAGAGTAATTCATGGAGCAATTTAACAAAATGTAAACCCATAACAACTTAAAAGACATCCTGATAATTCCTAATTATCCTAAAAATCCCTATTAGTGAATCACAAACAATTCAAAGCATGGCTGCTGTTGTCAATCCACATCGCAATCTGGTAAATGTATTTAAATATTAATATGACATTGACCTTAAAAACAATTATCACCTGATTCACATTCAAGTCAATGTATTTTAATATGGTAATATTATCATATTGACATTGACAATTGAAAAAAGGTATTGCCTGAATCAAGAGGGTGTTTTCATTATTGTAAACCACGAACCAAAACAACCCAATTGCACTGTAGATACGGTTTTGACAACTCTACGCTCCTTGGCCAAAGGCAAAATGCTACTGTGTAGCATGGATGAATTGGGTATTTCTGTGGCATCCTTCAGCAAAATCATCTATTAAACTATATATGTACTCTCCAGACTGTGAATGTGCACTCGCTTCAGAGAAATTAGGTGTTATCATGGTCATCACTGAGCTACCCAATGATGTTGATGCAGTAAATGGAACGCACGCACCTACCATTGCACCAAAACAGGATGAAGACGTGCTTCTCAACTGGGAAAATAATTCTACAGGATCAACGCAAAAATGTATGACCATGAGCTTCTAAATAGAGCTCCTATTTCCCGCTGTATGTCCATAATTAATTTGCTGACAAATAGTGGTTCCCTGTCGTCTGCCTACCAATCACTGTGGGTGATTTAAGAAAGCTCACTCATAAAACGTGATGTTATCCATAGCAATGAGGTCAACTCCAACTTTACTGTTACCTTAAGTTTTCTCTCTATTCCTTGGTAAATCTTGCTCTTAGCAGTTTGTGAAAAACAATTAAGCAAAAACTCTTAGCTAGGAACTCTTTTGGAGGTAACACTCCAAAAGAGCTCTCCTAGTGGTAACATAAAAATCTTTATGAATACAGGCCCTGATCATTCCTGATTTAAGAAGGTTTTGCCTGGTCAACCATACTGGTCAAGCTGGTCTACCTGAAACAAAAAAAACATTTTAAGCAGCCTTTGCCAGTATCAGATAATCATTGTCCATCTAAAACCAGTTATCTTGGTATTCAGGCTGGTACAAACTGTTTTTTTTGGTGAAAAACAAAAACAGCAACACTTGTGCAATGGAGAAAAAGTAAGAAATCTAACTTTATTTGCCAACTCACTTCAGCATGCAGGCCTTCATAAGGGCTAAAATGTTTTCTAAAAAAAACAGCAGGAAAATAATTTGACATGTCTCACCAATGTTATATATTTCTGAGCTCCCAAATCGAACACCATTAGGATTCAAGGTTCCATCACTGAAGAAGAAAAATACAAACAGTGCTTTTTAGCATACCATCTAACAGCATGACTAATGTAGGAGTATCATCCTACAACAACTCAATATTATATTTTAAGCAATATTATAAGGAGCTCTGCAGAAAATAGAGAAAATTATGAAAACCTGCATTTAGGATAAATAAAGTTCGGCATAAAGGTAGCTTACCTTCTCCCCAGCATCACAACTCCTCCTGTATTTGGGTTTATCTTACAGTAATCACCATGGGCCCAGACTCCTGAATGAACAGGTATGCACACAAAATACTTGGATTGAGAGGCATGAACAAATAGTTATAGAGATAGAAACAGCTATTGTGTACTTAAGCAGAGATGAGTAACCGCTGGCAACCTGAGAATGCTAATAAGGCTGAACTGTCCTGATTGGCCTTTTTCTACATCTCCATACTGACAGCAATAAGGCTTCAATGAGATTGTTTCTTGTGCTAACAAAACCTGGCAGGTTGTTTTTTTTCCCCTCTCAACCTCAGAAATCATTAAATCAATACAGTGGAAAAACTGCAGTTTTTCTTTCCTGAACAAACTGAAATTGCATGCTTGCTTTCTAATTTAAAAGGACGACAGAAAATGTGTTTCCCTGTGACCACTTCACAACTTTCCCTTTCATAGTATGTTGAAGTATGACAATGAAAATAAATTGTGCCTATGGACAGAGCAGCTTACGGACCTTTTGCTAAATATCCCCCTTTGTGCTCCATGGAGGAAAGAAAGTCAAAAAGGTTTGAATGAGATGAAAATGAAGACAGAATTCTCATTCTTGGGGTAACTATTCCTTTAAGAGATTTGAAGGAAGCTAACAGAGTGAATCTGAGCAATGGGGTTTACCTGGGAAAGTGGAAAAGTAGGCTTTATGGTATTTGCTGCCATTCTCGTCATTCCAGAAATGAGTGGGTTGGCATGGGATGGGCTTCAAACAAACAAGCTCCCCACTCTCCCCCCACACAGGCTTACCTTTAACACAAACAACAGGGTTATTAAAGCTATAAGCCACGAGAGGCTGTTACAGCAGTGATTTTACTGTTAAGGGTGTTGGACACAATGCAGAGTGGTTAAAACCTTAAACGGTGGTGAAATCACCTGTTGATTTGTTTTTGTCTATTTTTTGGAAGCTGATCAAGTGAAACTATTAATGACGTGTCTGAAATCCCCTACATTCAGTTCCATTCTGTTGAGCTGCATCGTGCCGTTTTTGAATGCAGGAATGCATTTGGTGTGAACAGCCCCTAACTTCAGGCTGTTTACAATCATCAAGAAACTTGGTGCATTTATAGAACATAACAGTTAGTAAGGCAGTGGCGTGACTACAGGCAGTGCAGGTTGTCCTGCCGCACTTGGGGTTTTAAAATGATTTGGGGATGGGTGGCAGATGTCCTTTGGACTACAGTCCATAAAAAAAGTTTTTAAACAAAATACAATTTGTAGCTAAACAACAACAACATTGGAGAGTAAAGTTAGCTCTTGATAGGCTCCCCAGTAGGTTCATAGGATGCTATGGGGTTTTACAACATCTCTTCACATCTTCTTGACAAATTGCTTGCAGCCACAGCAGTTTTCTTATGGCTTCTGTTTATTTTGGTTGGCAGGAGAAAAGTTCCAGTAATTCAGCTTTGTCCAACTCTTAAATGCAAGGGAATTTCACCAACACTCCTACAGATTCAGGTCTTTAGATACTCAGCATGTATATCTTTCACAAATGGATATACAAAATGCCCAGATAGTGTGAATTTCTATTTTCTATTTTCAAGACATTTTAAAATATGATTTGATGTTTTATTTTAATATATCAAAGAGTTATAAAAGACAGATCTAGGCCAGGCTTCATTACTTTCACACTGAAATTTCGTGAGACGCAACTGATGTTAAAAAAACATTGAGCTGCACATAACACATAAGATACACATGTGTATTTTCTCAGGCACATATTGAGTATAAATTGATGTACAACTTACAAAATATCCACAGTACACCCATATGAAAACAGTAATTACATACTATGCACGTGTTGTACTTGCTATAGTTTACAAGCAAAGTCAAATGTAAATCAAGTCAATCACTGAAACAACAGCGCCACCTTGAGTAAAAAGTAGCATGTGTAATATGTATGTGAGAAAGCATATGGAAAACTGATAATTCACAATTGTTGCACAGAAAATCAATTATCTTGCTATAAACAAAGACATAGAAATCATGTGATAGTAAACTTATATTGATATTAAATAATCATAAAACATAAATTTATGGAACTGCAAAAAAAACAAAAAAACAAACAAACTGACACTATAACATACCTATGGTCTCTAATGTCCTTATATATTTTTGGAACTTAAGCCATTATATAGAATATGTATTTTACAATTTTTTGTGTTACACGATTTAAGAGAAAGATTGAGGAATACTAAAGAGGTGTGGGCACATCTCCAAAAAATGGATGAGGTACAGGGGGAGGAATGAGGTCCTGGGTTAATAAAGACCCATGGTATGCATTTAAGGGTTAAAGTGCAAAAAACTACACAGCTTTTCAACCAAATCTAGCTGATATTTCTCCCCGTTTTCTTCATAAGAATAAATGGGTAACTGTGGACACCGGGATGAGCTGACGGGCCTCCTTGCTGACTGTACAGTATCATTTTAAAAGAGGTGAGAGATGTGTGAATATCAGCCATTTCACAATATCTTCAAACAGGGCTTATTAAATCAAATTGAATCCAAAATTTCTGTTTTATAAAAACAAACCTCCATGCCTCTGAACCTTAAAATCTGAGATAAACATGTCACCTTCACAGCTCCAGGACTCCACGGCCATGGCCAAATTCCTTGCCTGGATTTCTCCTCTGTAAACGGGCACTGTCATGTTCTGTCCCATGAAGCATGAAATGATGTCTGTGCCACCTGAGGAAACATTAAAGATGTTAAGACACAGTTTTTAAAGATGGTCACATTTTTTTAAAGGAAATAGAATCTCTTAGTTTCGAGGACAAATTCAAAGACAGAGTCAGACCTGGCATATTTCCCAGTGTTGAAATAGAACAAGCATCTTCAGAACAGATGAAAAGCTCTAAAATTGTAGTTAACTTTTGTTGAGAATTGATGAGATGTTTTCTTTAATTAAAACGTTAACTTGTTTGAATAATTTGCTGATAGTTTTGTTCTCCTGACTTCATTTGTATGGATCACTTTTCCTAAACTGCCGCACATTCATATTGATTTTTTTATTAGACACAATATTAGCAAGAGGAACAAGCTGAACAAAAGTGTCCAAAGATTTATTTGGTCCAATACATGCAAGTCTTTCCTCTGGAATTAAATTGGCTAACAAGCTACAGTTGAAGTCAGAAGTTTACATACACCTTAGCCAAATACATTTAAACTCAGTTTTTCACAATTCCTGACATTTAATCGTAGAAAACATTCACTGTTTTAGGTCAATTAGGATCACTACTTTATTTTAAGAATGTGAAATGTCAGAATAATAGTAGAGAGAATTATTTATTTCAGCTTTTATTTCTTTCGTCACATTCTCAGTGGGTCAGAAGTTTACATACTCTTTGTTAGTATTTGCTAGCATTGCCTTTAAATTGTTTAACTTGTTTTGTTTTGGGTAGCCTTCCACAAGCTTCTCACAATAAGTTGATGGAATTTTGACCCATTACCCCAGACAGAACTGGTGTAACTGAGTCAGGTTTGTAGGCCTCCTTGCTCCAACACGCTTTTTCAGTTCTGCCCAAATGTAAGGTCAGGGCTTTATCGTGGCCACTCCAATACCTTGACTTTGCTGACCCATTTGCAACATAGCTTTAACTTCCTGGCTGATGTCTTGAGATGTTGCTTCAATATATCCACATAATTTTCCTTCCTCATGATGCCATCTATTTTGTGAAGTGCACCAGCACCTCCTGCAGCAAAGCACCCCCACAACATGATGCTGCCACCCCCATGCTTCACGAATGGGATGGTGTTCTTCAGCTTGCAATCCCCTTTTTCCTCCAAACATAACAATGGTCAACATGGCCAAACAGTCGGTTTCATCAGACCAGAGAACAGTTCTCCAAAAAGTAAGATCTTTGTCCCCATTTGCACTTGCAAACTGTAGTCTGGCATTTTTATGGCAGATTTGGAGCAGTGGCTTCTTCCTTGCTGAGCAGCCTTTCATGATATTTTGATATAGTACACATTTTACTGTAGATATAGATACTTGTCTACCTGTTTCCTCCAGTATCTTCTCAAGGTCCTTTGCTGTTGGGATTGATTTGCACTTTTCCCACCAATCTACGTTCATCTCTAGGAGACAGAATGCATCACCTTCCTAAGTGATATGATAGCTACGTGGTCCCATGGTGTTCATACTTGCATACTATTGTTTGTACAGATGAAAGTTGTACCTTCAGGTATTTGGAAATTGTTCCCAAGAATGAACCACACTTGTGGAGGTTCACAGTTTGCTGATTTCTTTTGATTTTCCCATCTTGTCAAGCAAAGAGGCACTGAGTTTGAAGGATGGCCTTAAGATACATCCACAGGTACACCTCCAATTCAGTACACCTATCAGAAGCTAAATTGGCTAATTGCCTCATTAATTGCCACAATCATTTTCTGGAATTTTCCAAGCTACTTAAAGGCACAGTCTATGTAAACTACTGACCCACTGGAATTGTGATATAGTCAATTAAAAGTGAAACGATCTGTCTGTAATCTTTTTTGCGAAAAATTACTTGTATCCTACACAAAGTCCTCAATGACTTGGTAAAACTATAATCTGTTAATATAAAATCTGTGGAGTGGTTACAAAAATGTGTTTTAATGACTTCAACCTAAGTGTATTTAAACTTCTGACTTAAACTTGTACTTCTCTACACTAAAAGCATCCTGCTGCAAATAGTGGCTCAAACTAACTTTTTGCAAGTAAAGGTAGTTTTCATGATCTTTCATCAAACTTAGTGAGATGGAAATGTATTTACTCATGCAGTAAAAATGCAAAGGGAACTTCCATTGAGTCATTCAGTTGAATCATTTCCGAAGATGTGACATTAAATTAACATCAAATGAAAAACAAATTCACTCAATCAAACGTAGTAGTGATAAGAAAGGACTGTAACTGCAGAAACTATACATTTAATGAGACACCATTACAAAGACTGAATTAACAACATGCAAGCAGCTCATATTCTCAGCCATTTGGATGCCACCAGAAAGAAAGATGATGAGAGAGATATTTGATACCCAAAAGAAAGCAAGCTCTTTTTGAAAATAATGAGGTTTTGAGGAGGAAAAACTGGGAGAAGAATCGGAGGTAGGTATAAATAAAAACAGAACTCAGTAATTGAAGAAAGTAATTATTGCAAAGTTAGATCATAAAAGTAATGGAAAAGCAAGGAGAAACAAGACTGAAATAGACTGGCTGGGTCAATAGACTGGCTGGTGTTTGTGTATATATATATATATATATATATATATATGTATGTGTGTGTGTGTGTGTGTGTGTGTGTGTGTGTGCGTGCGTGCGTGCGTGCGTGTGTGTGTGTGTGTGTGTGTGTGTGCGTGTGTGTGTGTGTGTGCCTAACAGATGGCAGGCAATACTTTGGGGTCTATTGGATTCAGGTGATTCTGGGGGGCTGAAAGTGTTAACATTTCCTGCCAGCTGCCCTTCTGAGCTCAGGAGTTTGGCTGGCACAGTAACAGGAACAGTGGGAAACAAGCCCCGTCACATATGCTCTTCTTGACATTAGGGTCAAGGTCAAATCTGCCTCGGATTGGCAGAGGTCACTTATCTGAGGGGAGGGGGGGTATCACACTGACGGTTTCTCGGTTTTTCTGAGGGCAGAAAAGGCTATCTGAGCACAGGACTCAAAACAGGCATTGTGTATCTGCACTGCTGTTTTCCAGTAGACATCTTTAGGTAGCTTGACATTTCAAAAACCTCTGAAGTCGAGAACCGTCAATCAAAAGCTTTTCTGATATTGTGAGGCTCATGTGCTCTGCAGACGTGTCAGATCTCAATAAGATTGCTGTCATAGTATCATATGTGATCTAAATGGCATATCAAACAGCTTTCATGGCAGACTTATGCAAAAATACTTTGAAATATCTCTGTCAGTCATTTAAGATAACTGGATTTAATTGTCTGCAACTTAAGAATCATATCTAGACAGAAAACCAATGTTTAAACAAATTTTGTGAATGTAACCGAGTAACCCCTTACAAAAAATGACCATGGTAACCATAAAGTCTGTAAATTTTCCATAGTTACAACAGTTATTGGAGCTATTGCAAAACCATACTATCTTATTTATACATTTTTTTTAAGTTTAAAATTAAATGAGACATATATTTTCAAATATAAGAAACAATGTAGTTGTTGTAGATTTGTGTTGACAGTGGTGTCTAATAAGTGACCACAGTTTTAACATATCAACAATAATTATAATAAGTATCCCATTTCAGCATAAACTATGGTTACCATGGTAAATTTCTGCAAAGAAGAGTTTTGGCCCAGATCCCCTCTGTTCGGCGGATGGTCAAAGGCCTAAAAATAGCATTGCTGAAACTATCTTGTCTCTAATGATCCATGCAAGTGGGGCACTCCACATAAGAAGTTAAATAACAAATACTTTAGCATTGAAAGGCCCAATCTGAATAACATCACTGTAGCAGGCTGCCGCTGACCTGCCATAAGAGCAAAGCTCATCTGATGAAACCGCAGGGAGAGACTGGGCACAGGTGGTGTGAGAGAGACATGCTGCGAGACCCCAGTCACAAACACACACGCGCACACAAAATCAGCAGTCCACCACAGCTGTTAACGCTGATGCTAATTTGTTTCCGCAGGGCCCTGCAGGCATGAGATCACACTGCACACACACACACACACACACACACACACACACACATACATACATACATACATACATACAGTATATAGCGCTATTAAGAAGAGGATGGACAAGAGGGACAATGAAAAGAAGGTTAATCAGAATAGAGAGAGATTGAACGAAAAGAGAAGAAAGAGCGGAAAAAGTGAGGAGTGAAAAAAACAAAAGAACAAACAAAAGAGTGAATGAAAGACCAAAAGATTGAAAAAGTGAAAGAATGAGCAAACCAGACAGACCAAAAAACAGAACAAACGAAATAACAAAAAAGCAAAGGAGAGAGTAAATAAATGAAAGAAAAATAAGAAAGAATCGTGTAAAGAAAGAATGTGGAA
The DNA here is from genome assembly GCF_025860055.1 of Xyrauchen texanus. Taxonomy (NCBI): domain Eukaryota; kingdom Metazoa; phylum Chordata; class Actinopteri; order Cypriniformes; family Catostomidae; genus Xyrauchen; species Xyrauchen texanus. Next base: position 11,250,734 of record NC_068279.1, read on the forward strand.
AAACAAGAACAAAGGGAATAGTGAAAAATAGAAGAGTGAAAGAAAGAAAGAAAGAAAGAAAGAAAGAAAGAAGAGTAAAAGAGAGCAAAGGGAAAGAAAGAGCAAAAAAGGGCACCAGGAAAGAAATTGCGGAAAAAAAAAAGAGCAAAAGAAAGAATGTGAAAGAAAGAGAGAGAAAGAAAGAGCTAAAGAAATAGCAAAAAAAAAGAAAGAAAGAAAGAAAGAAAGAAAGAAAAATATTCTTTATGGACAGATATCTTCCCGTTTTCAATATACTCTAAAACAGGAAATTGCACACAAGCCCACCTGATATGGATCCCAGCAGCACATTGCTCTTTATGCAGCGGTACACATACTCATAACTCTGAGGCTTCAGTGGAGAGCCAGTGGACAGGAGAGTGTGCAGGGTCTGAAGGTTGTGCGTGTTTTCTGTGAACAAACAAGAAAAAGGATGTGAAAACAATTATTATTACTAAGTTTGATTTATATGTAATACTAGTTCTTACAAAGCAGCCTTGAGGGAGATGGCAATGGGTCACTGATCAAAATTGTCAAGCGCATTATACTGTGCTGAAATGCATGCCGGCAACATGCCAAGCTACCCGCCTGGTGTCCCGTGTAGAGAGGGGTCTCTTGCCCTGGTTATCAAAGCCAGTGCCACACCCCACAGGCTAACAGGTGTCTCTTCGAAATGTCAGGCAGCCAAAGTAAGCAGCAGAGGGCCAGGAAGCACTTCTCTGACCCCCAACACACACATGCAAAACACACTCACAAACACAGAGCACAAATTATTCCCCTAACCCAAGGAATAGCTCAATAAACACACACTGAGCTTTTTCTTTGAAGACTACATGAAATGCCATTTGCAATGCATTTAACTTGTGACATACTTTCGAGTGAAACTTTTTAACAACTGGAATTAAAAGTATAGCAGGGGCTGTATAACACAAATGTCCTACATCTAGAAACCTAAATTCCTTAAACTTGTCAGATCATAAGAGGTGAAGCCCCAGGACTTAACTTTATGGCTTAGGATTTGACTGGATCGTAAAAAGTGGGCTATGATATTATTGGAAAATATTATTTGGCCCCGCCCTTTCCATGCAGAAAAAGTTGCTGCATTTTCTTAGAATAACATGCACTAACTAATTGTGCACAGTAATACCATTTGTTAGGAAAGAAAACAGGGTCAATTGTGATTTTATGGTGTCAAAATCCTGCGACAGCAACCACAAATGCTCAAATATTGTCATCTAAAGAGTTCTCTGCACAAATATATAACCAATCTCTGCATAAAAAAAAATATCTTTAATACAATCGCTCACATGGCAGTTGTTATGCACAAACTCCTCCACTTTCCGCTGTTAATTTCATTTTAATTCACTTTAAGTTTCTTGCATTAGTGTTAAATATTCAGAAGCATGCACACACGGTTTAGTGAATGAGTCAATGGTATCCAGAGACTGATGGGATAGAGCTGAGAATTAATGTGTACTATGAAAGGAAAAGCGAAAAACAAATATTTGATAGGTAGACTGTGAGGTGGAGAGAGAGAGAGAGACAGATGACAGACAGCAATTGTAATTTTATGGTATTGCGTCTCACCTGGTTTCAGATTTCTCTCCTCCAACACAGCCAGCCATTTTGCTCCGGTCCCAAAAATTGTGATTCTGTACATAAACAATGAAAAGAAATATGATGTTTACATTAACAATTATCTGTAGTTTTTTTACTCAATACAATGAGAACAAATAGTTTATATTTGGACTCGAGAACTCGAAACATGAACATATTTTTATTTTTGAGGTGAGCGGTGTAATTTCTGTGCACTAAATGGAATCACAATATGTTTTTTTAACATACATATACATACATGATTTTAAAACCCACCTCAAAGGTGACGCCATGCGAGGTTCAAACGTGTGAACGGCGAGCTCTGTGCACTTTGCTAGTTTTAACACTATTGACGACATAAACCGCTGAGATTCGATACACTCTGTTCCATAATTGTTCTAGGAGGACAATATGTCAAAGAATTTGAAATCCTCGGGCTCTGGAGACATTAAAAGACACTTACGTGCTCAAGCTGACACCCCCGAGGCCCTGAGCCAGGGAGAAACGAGGGAAATTTGGTCAAATGCTATGAAGAATATGAGAAATGTATTCCTGTGTAATAAACCCCAAGAGACACAGTTTAAAATACTGCATTGTATCCACTGTACTACTTATGTTCTTCACAAAATGTATCTACATAAGACAGCAGCCTGCCCATAATGTAAAATAGACTCATGAACATATTCTCATATGCTTTGGTTCTGCCCCTTGATAAGCCGTTTCAGGGATAAGATTTTTTTTTAAACTGGAAGGCATACTAAATTGTGTTCTCTTGGGAACTATTAAAGAGGACAGCACACTATCATCTCTTCAGGTTAAAATTGTCAGCAAGCTACTGTTTATAGCTCGCAAATGTATTCTAAACACTTGGAACCAGGATAAACCTCCAACAATAGAGAACTGGCATAATGAGATTTTCAAAATTCTTCCATTTGAATGTCTAAGTGCAGCTCTTAATAAGAATGAAGCAAACTATGATTGTTTGTGGTCCCCCTTCCTCTCTAATCTCCCAAATAATGTTTCACAATTTCTTGAAAAGGACTTGCACATTGGAATTGGGCAATGTAACAGATTTTTCAATTGATCTGACAAGCTGACAGAGTGATGTACTGTATTTCTTTATTTCCTTGCATCTCTTTACTTGTTTTTTGTTGTATGTTGTCTCAATGGGGTGGGTAGGTGGGGCTGTTCTTTGGTAATATTTTATGGATATGAACTGTTGAAAACAAAAAAAACACCTCAAAACATATCTCTTTGCCCTATGTCATTTTGACTCTTAATTGATCTGCTCTTCTGCTGTAAATTTGTATTTATTTATTTATTTATTTTTCAGACACCTTAAGTCTGTAGAAAGGTGCTATATAAAATAAACATATTATTAGTATTTAATATTAACGTAGCAACACTGGCTCAACCAATGCTGTGAGTTTTTGAGGCGGCACTACCTGTTTGTTTAACCAAGGTCAAATGAGGTTATTGCTTGAAACTTGTTGGAAAACAGTCATTATTTTGGTTATTTCCTTTGGTGCCACTAGTAGCACAGAAATTAAACACTTGATATTCATTTATTTAAAATGTTAACCTTTTTGCCATAAAATCAATAAGGAGACATGAAACAGTAAGACGAAGGGGGAAACAATGAAAACTGGACTCGCTACTGTCCAATGTGTTGGAACATATACACTACACGCTAGGCCACGTCTCCGACAACCATGAAAATCTTATTTCCACCACATTTAAGATCTCTCCGCTCTGACTGTAGGACACAGAGCAGAACACTTTCAGTGTCAATGAGGCGGAATTAATCTAAATGGCCTGTTGACCTGCACAGGACTCTGTCAGCCATCTCTTGATGGAATCACTCAGGGTCAAAAATCAGGGGGCAGAGGTCATGACAGTGCAATATCTGAAGAGCACAGAAATGCTTAAATGATGTCAACATGATCATGTTAGCATAAATGTCCTTTTTTTTAGCTAGCACAGGTTAATACTGTGTTTAAAGCGACATTACGGTAGAGCAGCTCTAGGCAGCAATCTAAACGTTCCACTATACACTCTATAATATGAAACTGTCTAAATAAAATTTGAGCATGATTTTAGCTACACAAAGGCTGTAGACAAGCCTGACCAATGTAATGCACAGCTAAATTTTCTTTTAGAGTTGGTTCAAGAGGTCATATCATTACAACAGGATTTTCTTAATTTTTTTTTTTTAATAAAAAGTCCATTAATTCAAACTAAGCTACAATGCCATTAAGAAATTGTTGGTGTTAATCAGTACTCAATATTTAGCAACTTGGAAAGGACTTATTTCACATTCAAAGAGATTAGCCAATCATAAAAGAGGTCATTTACATATAAATGTATTAAATGTATAGGGGTATAAAACATTATGACTATTTTTGGTCTAAGAATCTTTTGCTAACATCGAAAAAGTAAAAATAAAATGAATAAATATAAAAAAAGATTTAAAATGTGTTTTGAGAGCATTTCACTTAACATCCGTCATCCTTACAATAGCTTCCAAAAAAGAGATGTCCCTTATGTGGGTGGGTGCCATGACAAGCTCCTACTTGCGTGTGATTGGTGGCAGCTGGCAAGGACTGGTTGGTAATTGGTTGTTTAGGATTTAGGAAGACAGAGCATTCTATATTAAATGAAATGGAACGTGATTTCACAAGTAAGATATCAGTCAGTGTAAAATGGTAAAACTTGACAATGCCAAACTAATGATATGACCAACCACACACAGTGATGTCTCACTTCTGTCTGTGGCACCATGGGTCTCTTATTTGTTATATATCCAGAGAAATCATAGGGATTGTCTAGTTTTGTAATATTCAAGCAGCTCAACTAAATATTCAGCGAGTTCATTTCTTTCAGCACCTGAACAGGTACTGGATATGAACCAAGTGCCCATGCAGGTTTTGCTGCAGACTCTCATCACAATATGCATGGAGACTGATATGGATGAGGTACTTCGCTTCATGGTAAAAATTCTGGGCTAGTAACCAACAGTTTTGAGCCCTTGGAACCAGGCTAAATGTAAAAATGTCTTACTCTTGCCCGGGTCTTTTTATTGTGCAGCTCAATTCAGATCCTGGTCGATCCCCCAATTATGTTTCATAACAGCTCAATGGTGTAATATAAGTCTATAGTCTATAAGTGGCTCTTAAAAGGTTGTTTCAGGACCAAGATTTTACATTGGACATAAAGAGTGAATCAACATATTATAAAATGTAACCTGTATTTAAAGTAGCCTTGGCCAAATTGCAGATCATTAGCGTAAGTTGTTTTGTGAAGGCTTGCACCACACTCGAGTGAAACCAGACTTCAAATGGCACTGCAAAAATATCATGTTGCTGATAAAAATCATATTTAGCACCCATAAACCGAACGCAAGATTATAATTAAATTTGCCTCTGCACCCTGAAATTTGGTTTGGGCGCCCAGCGTATAATATTTAAATAAAGTGAGAGCTCTGGCATTATACTTTCCCTGTTGCCACAACCCTATCCAACAGACCAGCAACCCACTTTTTGGTTGCAACCCACCAGTTGAGAAACACTGATATATATATATAGGGCCACACCATAAAAGGAACTTCAACAGTCCAGTTAAGTAAACAATAAAATGTATTTTAAAATTAGTTTATATATTTAAATTCAGTCAGCAAAGATAAGTTTATCTGGCTGTAAAACAGTTAAAGGATGGGAAAGGAGGAGGCGAGAACCGGCTTGACGATATAAATCATAGTTTAATGGAAAACTTAAAAGACAACACAAACACACATGATGGACATGTCCGCTAACGATCTCTCTCTCCCGCACAGCCCTCTGCAGTCGACCCTTAAACCTCACGGAGGCATAATTAGCCTAATACGGGACCGGGTGTGTAGGATCACGACCCGGCCCCGCCCTCCGCCCTGCCACACTGGCATAAATGAGAAGACTCAGAATTTAACAGTCCAAACATGTACAAAGTCGAACGTGAAACTGTTGAGGAACTGATTGTAAGCAAAAGCAATCTGTGGGCAAAGTGTTGTGTCTATTCTTTTGCACTCAAATCCAATCCATAAAGATATCAGTTCTTTCTCTCTCATGAAAGACAAAAACAACAGCAATTTTTTGGGGTAAAAAAAAAAAAAACATCTAGAAAAAAGCCAGGAATAGCGACAATATGGGACAAAGAAAGCGTTATCAAGCATGACCAAGTTTCACAATGGCTCTTTGTCTAGAACATGTTTCCATTAATGCTTTTCCCTTCATCTACACTGACACCACATCAGCCCTCTGATTAAATATTGATCATATGTAAACAATCAGCACAATTAATCTGAAAAGGGAGCAGCACAGGATAAAAGTTAATCCAGGATCAGTCTGTATCACTAAACATAACAGGATAAAAAAAGAGAGACCAGGTTTATTTGTTTTGGTAGATGCCTTGTCTGCAGAAGAGGTGGTTGGGTTGATTTAGTCTGAAGTTATAAACTTATTTAAGCTCTTAATTTAGCTAAGCTCTAATTGCAGTGTCAGAAGGATGTGTTATTATTGCCTAAACAAAGGCTACATGATGGAAAACAGGATTTTGCCTGTTTTCCATCGAGCCTCACCAAATACTTATCAAGAGCGATCCGTCTTTACACTGCAAAGCTTGGCACAGAAGCCGTATCTGCAGCTGCATAAATATATTTATACTGCTCAGAAATTACAAATCACGGGAAACAATGTATCATGCGCTCAAATGTTACAGTATATTTGTAAAAAAAAACTTGCCAGCTGTATTGACACTGGTTCACAGCTGACAGCGGGATGATTGCAAAGACAGTGGAAACAAAGGTTGCTAGATATTCAAGTCTGGTATCATTATACATGAAAGACATTGTATTTTTATTATCTTGTGTCTTCTGTCCATTTTTATGTATACCAAAAACCGCAACCCATGATTCTATAATTTTGATCCATGATTGTATTTTCAAATTAGCCAAATTTGATGCGAAAGCCTGATCCTGGTAACATTGCACATGCGCTGCAGCTGCTCTGAATAAAGACAGCAAGAGAGAAGTGTTCTAAAATAATTCTAACAGAATGTATTGTGAATACAGGTGCTCGACACATAACAAGGGCTGAATACAGTTCCTTTATTTTTGTATTCTGAATATGTAAACCTGTTACTTGTATTCCGTCACAGCCCAACCCAGCATGCACATATATAAAACGCCTTTTCAACCAACATTCAGCAAATTTGCTGCCTTGATGAATGACAGTGTAATCCAAACCAGTACATGAAGCAAAGACATTCACAACAGGCTATTTTAGATATAGATATAGAAGCATATAGAGCCTCTTTCCTCTGGTGAAAAACTAAATGATTGTTTTTGGTTTTTACATGAACTTCAGAAGTCACTTTAAGGCTCACGGACAGCACATGCACGCCAACGCCATTGAGCAATACTGCTTTTGCTTGTGACATTTTTCAATTATATTTCCCCCTCTTGATTTCCTATCTCCATTGTGTCCATCCAATGAAGAGGCAAAAAGGCTTCAACTCAAAGGAATATTCAGGATTCAATACAAGTTAAGCTCAATCGACAGCATTTGTAGCATAATATCGATGACCTTATCTTGTATTGAACCCAAAACATTCCTTTAAGGTTCACAACCATTCTGATGTTGGTAACTGCCTAACAGTTCTTAAAGGATCTGTAAGCGATTTTAGCGTTTTTAGCCATGCCTCCTCATTCCAAATCCAAAGATAATTTTGAGACCAAAACAGAGCAAAAGAGCAGCATCGTTTGTGGTTGTCAAATTCAAAAGTGGCACAATAGTGCCCTCAACTGACAAACATTATGAATCATAGCCTCAATGATCCGCTTCAAATACAACACTATGAGAACGAGCAAAATGATTGACAGGAGAAAAACGTCAATGTCTGCGTTCCACAGACACATTTTTGTTTGCTGTTACAAAGTCTACAGCTGTGACAGAGACCAGTGAGATATCTCAGGACACTTATTTTATTAATATCTTTAATGGAGTAGGAAACATTTTTGTATACTTTTCCATGAAAACATCTCTTACAGCACCATTAATGTGGACTCCCATGTATAAGGTCACAAGTTTGCTCTTTAATGAATAATGTAGGTCTTGCTTTACAACTCTCAATGTGCTAATAAGCAGCCCTCAGCTGCTACAAGTGGATCCAAATATCTTCTAAACTTATCATTATCTGAATGAATTCTAAATAAACACTTTCCAGCCAAGAGGAATAATGTAATTAGTGTCAACAAAAGGCCCGTTAACCAAAAGCTAAATTCAGAATAACACAAATGCAGAAATGCACAGTCTGTCTGCATAAGAACACTTAAAGCTTAGATACAAGCCAAAGCTGTCGTTATATCAAAATATATAAAAAGGCATATGTCCCTGAAGCAATACAAGCAGCACACATGGGCCTGGTGAGTAATGGAAATGTGTGTGTATGAGTGTGTGTGCATTTTGGCTTTCCCAAAAACTGCTCTAAAATGTCTCTATTTCCTTCCCCTTGGGAAGAGGCGAGACAATGAGAGTTAAGAATAGAGACTTTCACCAGATGCCAAGGGAGCAGAAAATGAGCAAACACACTCACACACAAAACGAGTGTGATCCAAAGGAACCCCAGAGTCTGTTGCACTTCAATCATTTCCGCTCAATAATAGGTAAATGAAAGGCACTCCGTGGCACATAAGAGGTGGTCAATTAGACCAGTCTCTTTAAAACAGGTTGCCATGGTAATGCAGTGTCATTTACACAAAGGGCAGAACAGATGCTGGTGATAAGCACTGCCACACCCCGGCCAATTACAGCACGGGCACAAGAAACAGACAGACTGAACCACCTGAGGTTGACACCTTTATTATAGATCTTCTCTCTCTTTATCTCACGCACACACTTACCCAAGTCGGTCTACTAGGTCCCAGAGCACATTAGCACTCGGAACGAGAGGAGACCCATCGTAGAGCACCACGGATGCCCCGACAGCTAAAGAGGACACTAGCCAGTTCCACATCATCCAGCCCGTCTGTACACAAAAAAGAGAGATCTGCTCTAAGATTGGGATGATTATATTTCCATAATGTTGGATGTTTTCAGCCTCTGAATTATTTTTCTTTTCTGCTGATGCGATTAAGGCAACTGGATCGGGGCAAAATAATATTAACCCTAATTGGCTACCCACTACATACAGTATATTAATTAATTTATGTGTAATGAGGGAAAACTTCCTGAGTGAACCTTTAAGGATCTAATTTGGGCAAGGTCACATACATACCGTAGTATAATAAATGATGACATCATTGTAGGTCATGTTGCCATGGAGAATGTGTTCTTTAAGATGCTGAATAAGAGTGCCCTGTGAAAGATGAGAAAAAAGGTCAGATTGCATCGGTGTATAGTACTGTTTAAATAGCTCTGATCATCCACTAATAACACTTCCCATATTACTGAGTATTACTTCTTATTTTTGTATTCTTGTAACCTTCATAATTTTGCATACAACTTTTTCAATTTAGAGATGCTCATGACTTTCAAATGGAACCTCTAATATTCCAATCAAATCACAGTTTCTGGACAAATGAAAATATTGAAATTTATTTATTTTTTCATCTTAAATGTAGGCTACATTTTACTTTGACATTTTCAAAGGTTGGGGTAACCATTCGTGGAATACGGACTGGAAAAATACAGATTTTCCGATGTATAGCGGTCTTCATTTGAACGATCTCAATATGACACAATATCAATTCGATATCAACAATATATAACAAGCTGAATCGTATAGCAGTGTTTAGGCATCCAATTTGACCCAGATTATGAATACAATACACAGAAACAGGATGTGTGAAGCCTCCCAGCAAACAGTGCATGTGTGCTTTCTGTTTTTGTGAGAACATTGTTTATATGAAAACCATTACACTGAAACAACATACAGTATATGCGAACTCCGGTGGGGAAAGCGTGAAATGCGTGCACGTCTAGAGCAGGCGCAACTTGAGCAGATGCAACAAGTGCTTTCTCTATTGCGTGGGAACATTGCTTATGTTAACATAAAACATTAAATAACATTTGTCTATCATCCCAGTGTACCCAGCGGAGATTAGTAGTGTGTGAATGTGTGCGTCACAGGCTACAAGTGCATTCCTTTTCCTTGTGAGAACACTGCACTGAAACACATCGGTCTACCATCCCGGCGTACCCGGCTGGGATGAGCCACGTGTGAATGCGCGGGTCACGAGCAGCGAGCGCATATCTGTTTCTTGTGGGAACACAACACAAGCACATTTGTCTACCATCCCGGCGTTCCCGGCGAGGAGTAACGTGTGAATGTGTGCGTCATGAGCAGTGAGTGCATTTCTGTTTCTTGAGAAAGTTCAACACAGAGACGTATTTTTCTCCTATTCTGGCATATTTGGTGGGGATAAGCAGCTATGTGCTATGTGCGTTTCACATCACATTCATGACTTCGTCAAGGTGAATTAGCACGCAAGCTGGATCGATCTTTCCGCCTCAGCTGAAGGAGATCACTGTAAACCGAGCTCTTCATCTGCCCAAAGGGAGAGGACGCAAATCAGCTCTGTATCATTGGCATGCGCACGCGCCTCACCCTCACTGGGAGAATAGACGCAATATCCTCCGTGTGCCAGTCATATTTGATGCTGCGAGGGACACAGAGTCATCCCCATCGTCAGAACCGGCAAACGTGATGAGGTCGTGTGCTCCAATAGAGGGCCAGAGCTCATCAAGCACATATTGTACTGGCAAGGACGCTTAATCGAAAGCTCAGGAGGCTCATGAGGATAGCACCGCACCTCCTCAAAATCATCCAACTCCACCTCGTGGCCCCGCCGTGCCCCCTCATGTGGTCCTCTGGGATCTAACACAGAGGAGAAGGTGGGAGGGCGCTGGAGAAAGCATCTTCCCATAGAATGAGGGCAAGCCTAGAGCGTAACGTCTGGAGACTCATGCCCTCACAGTGAGAGCAAGCTGTCTTCATGACCGCTGTCCCATGAACATAACTCTCATCCTTGTCTGATGGTGGGATGTGCTGCTAGCATGAGCACCACTCGCGAAAAGCCCAGAGGCTTAAAAAAAACATATCTTTACTAAAACACACACACATATACACATATACACACACACATACATATATATATATATATATATGGGAGGCGGGTCGTATCTCGTTGAAGCACCGCATTGTTCAGCGACGAGCATCTGAAGCGAAGAACCCGTTCACAGAGAGCATCTTTGACAGCAAGGTTTAGAAAACTTCACCACAACAAACAGGAGACCAGTCAGCCTTCTCACTGCAGGTGCTAGGAGCACAGGACAAAAGTCGTCCTGTTAGCGTCTCGCAGAGTAGAGTCATCCATTGAATTGTGTATCTCAACGGCGAAGCAGTAGAGGGTTTCCAAGAAGAAGTCGAATGCTCGTAGTCGTGAAGGAAGAAAATCTGAAGTAATGATGCTTGAGCACCCTTGTATATATGCCTGATGCGTGTCTAAAGGGCAGGGCTCAAACATCACTGCCAATCAGAAGATTGTTGTTATTGTATATGGGTTTCAATTAGGTCGTCGAGGAAAGTACTTCCCTATAGCAATGTTGAAGTGTACTGAATCGAAAGGGAACTTAAATACACTATAAATTTAATTTGGAATCGAAAGCTTGTGAATACCAATCGAATTGGATCAAAATGATCATGACTGTTTTTTCTAGATCTTACGTCAATTTCTTTCTTTTGTGTTGGTGTCATAACTTCCAATGCAAAGCATGGATTGAAGAAAGAAAAAAACTCATCACATTCCTCTTTTCTCACACCGTGACCTGACAGCACTGTAACAAGCGTCTAATGTTTATCTGAGTGCAAACATTGATTACGAATGTGTTCATTCATTCGCTAACTGCCATAACCCGCCACGATTACAGTTTTCATAAGAGCAAGTTGAACCTTAAAGAGAAAGAGGGTTATCGCTGAATATGTGCATATGTGTGATTGTGTTTTCATACACACATCACACTAATTATCTACCAAGCAAGAGAGGCGTCAGACAAATTCTGCAAAAGCTGTGAACAATGACACACAAATGCACAGTGTTACACTCACACATAAACACAGACACACTGACAAAACTGAAGCAGGTCTGTAAAGCCATGTATAATACAAATACAAGAGGCCTAAGGCTGGTTTTTTAAATGTTGTTGCCCCTGATGTTCAGTGTGGTTTGTGAAAAAATTAGGACTGATTCAGACCCATATTGGCTGCTGTGTCCTTCACACTGTATTTTACACGGATCCTAAAGGAAATACAATGGGAACGTGCACAATTGCTCATCCAGTTGGCATCTTGAGCCGAGTGAAGTAGAGGTTTTAAAGTTGACTCTTACTTCCACCTAGTGGTCAATGTTGCAACATCATGGGATTTTGCACATCCAATTATTTATGTCCTTCAGGAAGGAACAAGAAGGATCTGCTCAGAGCATATATGTGCAGCATTCCATCAAATTTGGAAAGTCAGAACATCCAACTTTGCAGTTTCTTTTACAATGCAGTCCATATACTGTATACCATTGAGCTTGACTGTAACATAATTCGAATCGTCCAGGAATCTGAATTAAGCTGCACAATAAAATGACCCTGGCAAGAGCATCAAGTGTAATTGTTTCCTACTTGCAATAGGAGAACGGAATGCCACTTGATGCGTGTCTTCCACCTTTGGAGCTCAAACAGAAACCGGCAACCCCCCTAAAAACCAGCAATGCTGGCATTCAGCGCAATGTACACAGTTAATGGTAAAGAAGTCTTTTAAGCAAATAAAATGCATCAATAGGTCAACCTTCCCACAAATTATGATAATAAAACCTGTTTAGCGAAGGTTTGCTCTTTGCAGAGTGTTCCCGAAAACTATCTGGACACAGACACGCATGAAAATGTATGGATTTAATTGCATTAGATACAATAAATATACATTTTTTAGTCAGTGTTCACTTTTATTTTTAGAGGATGTATGAAGTTGGTTATAACAGGTAACTACATGTGTAGTTCATCACATTATGTACAGATATGTCCCAGTTAAAACAATTTTTTTAATTAAATGCCACTTGGTTTCATATTTGCTATCTAACATTTTAAAGTGTGACTTTTTAGGCCCAATGCATGTTAAACACAGTTTAATCTTCTCTGTTACTAATTGTACACCAGAAAAACAAATGCTGACCTTCCCATTTTGCTACTTTATACAGTGAATTCAGAAAGTATTCGGACCCCTTCATATTTTTCACATTTTATGTTATTATGCTAAAATGATTTAAATTATTTAATTATATTTACATCAATCTACACTCCATACCCCATAATGACTAAGCAAAAAAAATATTTTTGATAACTTTACAAATTTATTAAAAAGAAAAAATTGAAATATCACACTGACATAAGTATTCAGATCCTTAACTCAGTACTTAGTTGAGGCATTGTCTTGGCTGTGTGCTTAGGGTCAGGGCGCAGATGATGAGCAGTGCCTGGTTTCCTGCAAACATGATGCTTGGAATTGAGGCCAAACGGTTCAATATTAGTTTAGTTAGTTACCAGAGAATATTGTTTCTCTTTAGGTGCTTTTTTGCAAATTCCAAGTGGGCTTTCATGTGTCTTGCACTGAGGAGAGGCTTCCATCAGATCGGTGGAGTGTTGCCGTGATGGTTGTCCTTCTGCAAGTTTCTCCCATCTCCACACATAATCTATGGACTCAACCAGAGTGACCATAAGGTTCTTGGCCACCTCTCTTACCAAGGCCTTTCTCCCCTATTGCTCAGTTTGGCTGGGCAGCAAGCTCTAAGAAGAGTCCTGGTTGTTTCAAACTTCTTCCATTTAAGAATTATGGAGGCCATTGTGCTCTTGGGAACATTCAATGCAGCCAAAATGTTTCTGTGCCTCGACACAATCCTGTGTCTGAGCTCTGCAGGCAGTTCCTTTGACCTCATCTCAAAGATGATCCAGAGAAATGGGATGCACCTGAGCTAAATGTCAAGTGTCATAGCAAAGGGTCTGAATACTTATGTCAATGTGATATTTAATTTATATATATTTAATATATATATATATATATATATATATATATATATATATATATATATATATTTGCAAAGTTATCAAAAATCTGGTTTTATCTTTATGGGGTATGGTTTAAAAATTTAAACCATATAATGTTTTAAATAAGATAAAAGGCTGCAAAATAACAAAATGTGAAAAATATTAAGGGGTCTGAATACTTTCTGAATGCACTGTATGTCAACTTCAAGGCATAGGACAACAGACAATATCTAGTAGGAATTGTGCACTTTTCACTTTAGAAGGCATGCTTTTGGAAAGCAAATAGTCTCTGGTACACACAGATAGACATGCTCGCTTACCCCAGCAGAGTGCACCATGCACTTGGGAGCTCCAGTTGTGCCAGAGGAGTACATGATGAAGAGAGGGTGAGAGAAGGGCAGCTGCTCAAACTCTAGTTGAGGGTCCTGATCCCCTTCTTTACCTGTGGCCAAAAAGTCCTCCAGGAACACACTGAGAGAAACAGAACAGAGTTTCAGGAAAGAGACGTTCACTATGTCCAAACCAGATGTGTTGCAGTAGATGTTAACTGAACACACAAGTAAAACCTAACATGAATATCAAACAGCTTTTATTATGGTCATCAAGTATTTCAGCTTAGCGAAATCAAAAGCAGGTTTATATTTATTTTATATATTAAAATGAATTAACTCATTTAGCAAACACTTCCATCATAAAGTAGGAAGAACAACAGGTAGAATGAAAAATAGAGCGATGGATGGATGAATGGATGAAAAAATAAATTATAAAATCACATGTACATAAGTATTCACAGGCTTTGCCATGACACTCATCCTGTTTCCACTGATCATCTTGATTGGAGTCCACCTGTGGTAAATTCAGTTGATTGGACATGATTTGGAAAGGCAAACACCTGTCTATATAAGGTCCCACAGTTAACAGTGCATGTCAGAGCACAAACCAAGCCATGAAGTCCAAGGAATTGTCTTTAGACATCCGAGATAGGATTGTATCGAGGCACAGATCTGGGGAAGGGTACAGAAAAATTTCTGCAGCACTGAATGTCCCAATGAGCACAGTGCCCTCCATCATCCGTAAATGGAAGTTTGGAACCACCAGGACTCTTCCTAGAGCTGGCCGCCCGGCCAAACTGAGCAATCGAGGGAAAAGGGCCTTAATCAGTGACCAAGAACCCGATGGTCACTCTAACAGAGCTCCAGCGTTTCTCTGTGGAGAGAGGAGAATTTTCCAGAAGAACAACCATCTCTGCAGCACTCCACCAATCAGGCCTGTATGATAGAGTGGCCAGACGGAAGTCACTCCTCAGTAAAAGGCACATGACAGCCTGCCTGAAGGACTCTCGGACCATGAGAAACAAAATTATCTGGTCTCATGAAACAAGGATTGAACTTTTTGGCCTGAATGGCAAGCGTCATGTCTAGAGGAAACCAGGCACCGCTCATGACCTGGACAATACCATCCCTACAGTGAAGCATGGTGGTGGCAGGATCATGCTGTGGGGATGTTTTTCAGTGGTAGGAACTGGGAGACTAGTCAGGATCGAGGGAAAGATGAATGCAGCAATGTACAGAGACATCCTTGATGAAAACCTGCTCAGGACCTCAGACTGGGGTGAAGGTTCATCTTCCAACAGGACAACGACCCGAAGCACACAGCCAAGATAACAAAGGAGTGGCTACGGGACAACTCTGTGAATGTCCTTGAGTGGCCCAGCCAGAGCCCAGACTTGAACCTGATTGAACATCTCTAGAGAGATCTGAAAATGGCTGTGGTGTGGATCTGAAACGCTCCCCATCCAACCTGATGGAGCTTGAGAGGTCCTGCAAAGAAGAATGGGAGAAACTGCCCAAAAATAGGTGTGCCAAACTTGTGGCATCATACACAAAAAGACTTGAGGCTGTAATTGGTGCCAAAGGTGCTTCAACAAAGTATTGAGCAAAGGCTGTGAATACTTATGTACATGTGATGTATCGTTTTTTATTTTTAATAAATTTGCAAAGATTTCAAACAAACTTATTTCACGTTGTCATTATAGGGTATTATTTGTAGAATTTTGTGTAAAATAAATAATTTAATCCATTTTGGAATAAGGCTGTAACATAACAAAGTGTGGAAAAAGCGAAGCGCTGTGAATACTTTCCGGATGCCCTGTAGATTAGTGTGCACAAAAATATCTATTGCATAATAATTATATTGTAAACTCTAAGGTACAAGTGACTTAAACATGAAGAGTGCCACAAAACAAACAATTCACCCTAGACAAAAACCCAGACACAGAGAAGCACAGACCTGTTGAGAATCTTGGAGATGTCTGTCTCTTCTCGAGAGCGAGCGTATGGTATGACCACAACCTTTTTCAGGTCAGGGAGACCTGAAAGAGATGATGGGGCAAAAAAGAAACAAACAAATGAGGCACCATGACATGCAAGCGTCACTTGCAGACATAATAGCAAATGTAGTTCTGCATGAGGTGGTGAAGTTTATATACCTTTTACAACATTCTGCAGTTTCTCCATATGGTCGTGCTGCTTGCCGTTATACACAACAGCTGCTACTGAGAATATCAACTTGGGCTGAATCTGAGAAAACCTGTCCAACACCCCCTGAGAGGAGGACAAAGAGATGCACTATATAGTAAACATACTTTAATAAAGAAAAACTGTACATACACATATAAATAAGGGTTATTCATCAAACTTCATCTCACACAAAATGTTATACTCAATAAAATCCATATTTGGTCCTTTAAACTGCATTCACATGGTGTAGTTCACTTTCGTAACAACAGGGGGCAGCAGTGTACAGGCTGTGTTTAGTGGATCAGCCACACTGAAGCTAAATTGCTTTAGCTGCTGGATCCAGTCCTATTTATGGAATAACCTCTGGGTAACAGTGATGCACTTACAATGGAAGTGAATGGGGGCCATGTTAAAACACCGACTCTTTCAAAAGTATAGCCACAAGACATAAAGTATATGAACATAATTTTAGTGTGATAAAATCACTTACTAACCTTTTCTGTGTAAAGTTATAGCCAATTTAACAACTTTGTTGTCATGACGATAGAATGAAAACAAACCATAACACAACTGTAAAACTGACTATTTAAACAACTTTACAGCTTAAATACACAAGTTTTAACAGAAGAATTAAAGTGCTTTTATAAAATTATAAGCCTCACATTTCTGCATTTAAACCCTACAAAAATTGAGCCCCATTCCCTTCCATTGTAAGTGCCTCACTAACCTCGATTTTTGTGTTTGAAACCACTTCCCTCAGCCCGAAAGATGGCAAATGCTTCATTGAGTTTCATTTGATGATACTACATACAATCTTTAAATGACCAAGTGCATAGTGCCTCATTTGAGTCATAGCTACAGTAAAGTATATACTGTATACTTCTTATCAGTTCAAAAATAGCATGTGAAACAGTATGCAGTAATGAACATTTTATACTGTAGTATACTACATTGCTGTCACCTAAAATATTAGCAACCAATATACACATAAAGCTCATACATTGACACCAAAATCTGGAGAGGTTGAACTCCAGATGGCTCCTATGCTGGCTGCAGCAAGCATGGCCTCAACAGCATGGATCCCATTGGGAAGATATCCTGAGAGAGAGAGAGAGAGAGAGAGAGAGAGAGAGAGAGAGAGAGAGAGAGAGAGAGAGAGAGAGACTTGATAAAAATGAAATTAAAAAGAGCAATGGATCATATGAAAGGAAACCATGACTGATTAAATCTCTTTTAAGAGATGTAATAGTTATTTTTATTGAGCATTTATTGTGCACAGTATATTCATTGATTTCAGAAACATTGTGGGTTTTATTGCCACATTAGAAAGAATAGTTATCATAAAATGAGGATAATGAAGAACGCACTACCTTAGGAGAAAGACAAACTAATCAGCTGAATGAAAACATCTGAAGGGCAGAACATCGCATAATGTAACTATATCGGTGTATTAATGTTGGCTTGACAAAGCCTTGTCTGAAAACTGAAACTAGTTTTAAAACTTTGAAGTCTGATGGTTATACAGATAAAACATTAAGACAAACAGTCAGCTAGCTAAATAGTCAGACCATCACATTGACTACGTTTACATGGAAAGCTGCTTATTGCGAGAAATTCCCGTTTACATGCAATGTACATTAACTTCTTTGGCCCCGCCCCTGTTTTACCGGTCTCGGGAAAAAAAAATTTTCCGGCACACACAGAGGTACATTGGACCTGGCAGATCACAATCAGACAGCTATGACACACTGCACTTTTACATGATACAAGAGTTTAAATGTTATACTTGTCATTCTGCTTTATTTTTTTAGGTATAAACATAATTTTTGTTCAAATGTGTAGATCAAACTGTTACACAATAATACAATGTGTATTATTTTACATGCAATTTCATAACATTAAAGGAAATTACATTTTAACTTTTTTAAATGTATTTGTCGTTCCATATTTTAAAAAGGATTAAATGTGATTAAAATTGTTGTAAATGAACATAACACTTTTACATACATTTGTGTGTGTGTGTGTGTGTGTGTCTGTCTATGTATGAATATAGTGACACTCCTTCCCCCATCTCGGTTTAACACCCATAAAATCTACTCTCAATAACTATAACGCGAAGGATAAACGACATGAGAAGATGGTCAGTATTACAGATATATATTTTTAATGACTTTGTGTGATTGAGCACAGCGGTGTATCAGTACGTCCACAGTGTGAACGGAAGATCTTGTGTGTTTATGAATGAAGTCCTCTTGTTTTAAAATCTCCTCGCTCTGCTTCCAGTTTTTATGACATCCCCGGAACACTTTAAAATACTCTTGATAACTTTTGGTAATTCTATAGCCTGTAAATCCACTTCGCTAGCAAATAAAACTTTGATATTAAAGCCATAGAGATCTATATAGCAACCGCTGGACCGGAAGTTCAAAAATTTCCAGATGGCTGCATGCTAGTTTCTCTGGCACATAAGGTCAATGAACCTCATACTCTTTACTCCCATATACATGGGGCTCAGTCAGTAAGCAGCTTTCTCCACAGCAATGTAATTATCCCCCAAAACACTTCTGTAAATAACAAACATGTCATCCGAGGAAAAGACTTTGCTATTTTATTCTCTGTTGTTTCGCTATACTTCCAGATATTCCACATTTGTTGCTGTGTTTGTTTCATTATCTTTCTAATGCGACCTGCAGCAGACTTGTGCTGCAATATAAAAAGAGAGCAACTTAAAGAAGATTAAAAAGGACTTTTTTGGGTTTGTTTACATTTGAATTGTTGGCAGGTGGAGTTTGAACAAACTCTTTCTAGCAAGTCAGTTCACTAGCGGCCAAATTTGGAACACTCCCGAGAGACTATTTCCAGTCATGACATTGCAGCTCCTATCTATTTGAATAGGGAAAGACAGAAATCTGAAAAACGGTTGGTCAATATTGCGATCAAGGACCATATTTCAAATTAACAGTAAAATCTGATAACACTGCTATCATAAATTGTGCTTCTTTACCTCAGATTTTCCCTGCATGCACATTTTTGTGTTGATTGACAGGTGATGTCTGTATGTAAAAGTCGATTGGCTCTTTCACTAATTGCTAAATAGTCTCTGATTTGAATGAATGATAATCAGTTGGCCTGTTTGAACATTCCATCAATGAAAGTCTATGGGATTTCTCAGATTTTTGATCGTCCGCTATGCCAAAACCATGACACCCAGAAAAACGCTTTTGAAGAAACCATAAACCAAGTTTGTAGAATAACAGTATTTTGCCTTTGGCTCTCATGCATATGCACAGATAGGACTTACTCTGAGATCAAAGAGTGAAATCTGTATTTGCTGAAATAATACAAAGATGCTCTTTGAGGCACAACACAACCTGAAAACAGACACTCGCCGAGTCCATTCACAAATAGTGTTAGGGCTTAAAATGTAAACGCTTAACCCTAACCTGAATATCACTGCTCAGTGACATGAAATTCATAAAAATAAAAACAAGAATGCCTTTGTGAATGCCAAGTTCAACATATCTGAATCATGTGTGCTAACTGCAAGGCTGCGGCTCCAATTAACCCAAACTCTCTTCAATATTATCTCAATATTTGACTTGACACATCTTAGGTCAGTTTGTGACTGTATTTGACATTTATCCACAGTGTCTGACTTGTATCTCTAATTCCCTAGTACTTGCATACAGTAAGTTACCACTATATATGCGCTAACCAAAAAAAACATTTAGAAAGAAAATACCTGCCCAAAACATTCAATTTGTAAATGTAAATGAAACAGATTTGTACTGAACAGAATAGAAAGGGTGGGGAGAGATAGAGAACAGAAATAGTGTCCATTAGCTAAATAACACTGCAGCACTAAACCCTGACTTCATCTGTAAAGTGGCCATATATTCACTCCTACTCACACACACACACACACACACACACACAATAAACCAAGGGGACAGACAAGGCCACTTGGGGAGAAACACACTTTATACATGGACATACACAAAAACAAACACCCTAACATGATGAATATACTCCTGCATATGGAAACTTGCCACGTTTTGATATCATACCACACACACTTGCACAAAATAGACACACCCCTGTGTACACATAGACATGTTTGCATCCACGTAGACGTAAAAAAAAAAGCACAAAAACTATACAGGAATTTAGCTGGTAAACCTGTCAGTGCACCAAAGTTATGCTACTATACAACAGAATAAACACGCACATTTTTGGCTAACAGGGGACATTCCACTCCTAACCCCAAGTATTACATGTTGGTGCGTAAATCGTCTTGCATGAATGTGCAACAGAGACTTCAAATCATTAGGCTTGTTGAGGAGAGGTGTACCATTTCTCTTCTAATTGATCGGACACCCCATACACACATTTTAGAGCCCAATTCTCATTACCTCAACATGAAAACAATTATACCAGGCTATTATTGAAATTGTAAAATATTTATGCATCATAGTAACTCTCTTGGTAATGCCTTTTATATTCAATAATTTCAACAACCTGGTCTCATAGAACGAATGTTCCTCAATATAAATGTTTTCAAACTGAATTGTACGTGCCGCTTTTTACGTTTCACTGCAGTTTCCTGGTAAAATGAACACTAGAGGCGCTACAATAACTGTGTGGTTTAATCATTGTCACACAAATCAAGAGTACAATTGCTCATTTTGATCTTATAAAAACGTATTTTTCACTCTGTTACTCATCTCCCACTATGTTATGATATCAAATCACTTTTACTTTAATGCATGATTTGAAAAACTAAATATTTTAACACTTGTATTACAGACACACCAACATATACACACTTATTCCTTCATTCATTATTGCTTGCTTGGTAGCTCAGCTGATGGAGTGTTGAACTTTGGGCTCGATGGCCGCGGTTCAAGTCCAGTCAAAAACGCATGAAATTGAAAGTGGCATAGAAACAACACAAAATGACATGGTTACTTCAGTTAATGTTCGTTTTATTTTTTTGCTTTTTTTTTTTTATATTTGCATTTTAAAAGAATATAGGTTAGGGTTAGGTGTTGGTTAAGGGTAAGGATGTCTGTTTTGTTAAACTCTCATTTATCTTTTCAGACACTATTGGTTAAGTTTAGGATAAAGTTTTAGGATAGGGAGGTACAACCAAAAATTCACCTTAAAACCTTGATTCCAACCTCGTTTTGCTCGGTTTTGGCACCTACGATGGAAATTTGACTTAAAACTGCAGCCAAAAGTGTAATGAAGCACGTAATTTCAGTTTTGCAAAAACGTTGCAATGCTCACGTTAATATTATGAGACCAGGCTGCATTTCAAATAAGAAAATCATTGTATAACAGCATCCTTTTTATTGCAATACAATAAAAACATGACTGTGTTATGGTAATGAAAATTTTTATTTACTTTTCCCATTGTTTTCAAAGTAAAACATCCGGAAGCTTTATGGTAATGAGAACTGGAGGGTAAAAAGTGCTCAACTGTCCTTAATATTTTTGTATTGATTTGATGTTAAATATGAACATGACATTTTCGACCATGACAGGTTTCATAAGAGAATCATCCTGGTAGACAAAAAAAGGTGAAAAAAACAATAGACTTGCAGTATATTGGAGGAGGGACCCAAGACATATCTAGGGTCCATAATTTCATACAGTCTTAGAAGTGGGTTCTTCTGACTAGGGTTAGTAACGTCTATCAACCACCCAGAAAACCCTGGCAACCAATTGACAATGCCCTAGCAACCACCCAGAACAACCTAGAATAACCTGGTATTATGGCATCAGTTTTTGCATGGACAAGCACCACACAACTTTTTGCTTAATAAATAAATAAACAAAATAGCAAAATATCAAGATTCTCTTCCAGAATGTCCTCCAAAGGACATTTTCTCAGATTTAGCTAACTTTTCAGGACAATAGCTGGGTTAGAAACAGACGCACACATCACTTCATCTGAATTGTGTAATTCAAACTACTGTAAATGTCTGACAAATATGTCTGTCCCTTCTAAATATCTCTCCCAATCACCTCATTCCCTCCTATTACTCTTTAGGGACTCAACTATGAATACATCTTATGAGTATGTTACTTTAACATCCTCCTCCCGTTTATAGCCATATTCAAGTCAGTCAGAGATGATCAGCACTGCAGATAATGAACCCAGTGGCAGAAGAATGACGTCAGAGAGCACACTCTCTTTTCCACCTCTTACTTCACCTGCATAAAGGCACCATTACTCACACGAGCTGTCACAATGGAGGGTGGCGCCAAACTGAGGGTAAAGCAATGACATATCGGGCATCAAAGCCCTCTATCCAATCACAAGCATCAGCTTGTAGATGTCTGACTAGACTTTATAAATCTAAATAGTAAAATGCACTTATTAGAGATAGATTGAATGGACTAACCACCCGTCACGGTGTAACTGGCCAAATGTATTTCTTTCTAGATCTAAGTTGCTTTTGCTGAACCACAGAATGGAGGGAGAAAAGGGAGAATATTTTTCTGGAGCAACAGTCTGCCTCTTGTGAAACTCATGAAGATAAACAAGAAAATAGAGAAAGATGAAAAAAGAAAGAAGGCAGGAAATACAGGTGGCCAGGCCTAACACAGTGTAAAACAATGCAACACCGCAAGACCAAATAACAAAAGCAATCTCTATATGATGACATCCATTGTTTTTGACTTTATGTCAAGTGACTAAAAGGTTTTTTCACCTCAGCAAGTGGTTGCTGAATATTTTATTTTACACTAACAAATATGTAACATGGTACAATGTTTTGCTGGTAGGAATTATATGGCTGCCAGAAGGCAACCCCTTAGCAACCACATACCAACAGGCTAACAACCACCCTAAATGCCTTAGCATATGTACAAGAGGTAGACCAATATATTGGTTTTATGATTAATCAGAGCCAAAATTTGCCTTTTGGAACAATCGTTATCGGCATAAATCTACTTCTATAGTTGCCAATGGTTTTTTCATAATTTCTTCATTTCAAAAGGTTTGTTTCTGGCTTGTTTATATTTAAATTTCCTGCGTTATGCACCAAATATGGATTTTTTTGGTTGAACAATAAACTGCATCTGGGATTTTATTCATTTAGGACTCTTTATCTGTGCCCATCATTTTAAGGAAAGAATTAGAATTTTTTTATGGCATCCTAAAATTCAATTTCAGATTCTATCAGCCGATTAATTAGCCTTTCCCACCACCACTGTGCAAACAGAGAGAATCACAGCCTTTCATAACATTTTGAGGAGTACTATACAGTTATGTAGAGCAGGATTTTGGACCGATGAGATTTCAATGTGGGTGGAAAACCCAGAGCGACGTGGCAAACATAACGAAATTATTTGTTGTCTCGTAAATAATGCATTTCAATCAAGGCCATATACATTTATTTTAAAATCATGCAATAAGATATATCCAGTGAACCATATATCTTAAAATATGTGGAAGTTGATACCACCTGCTCATTTTGTGGAAGTGAAGATGGCAGTGATTATTTTTATCAGGACCAGTTTTAAGTAGTCGTGTTAATGTGTCATTTTAAAACTCATGTTTTCTATCTTAATTTAGAAGTCTGTATTATATGTCTGTCTATGTTTGTGCAGGTACTGTGCATGTCTGTCTGTTATTTGTTTTATGCCAGTGTCAAAAGCAAATTTCCACTCTAAGACAAATTGAATAGACATTAACGTTTAGACGAAACATTAATCCATTTACTCTTTCATTTTTACACAAATAAATCAGAAATTCTGGTCTGAATTTGTGCTATTATCTCATTAATCTCCTTGAAACTAGCCAATCCTTCAATATGTCATTCTAATAACAGAACGGATGTATTATTGGACTATGGTGTCAACTTCATTGCATATGCAGAAAAATAAAATGTATACATAAATCAAATAATCTGACATTCCGTGCCTACTCTAACCACTTTTGGTTGAAACAGACCCACTTCTCAAGTAAATTGATTGTACAAAATACTGAATACAAATTTGTAAACTTGCAAAACAACGCTGTACAGAGTGAGTTTGAAAGAAAGAAAGAAAGAAATAACTTACCTACGACCCTGTCTCCTGTTTTGATGCCCATCTTTCTCATGGCAGCAGCAAAGAGTGCGACGTCACGCCTCAGCTCTCTGAACGTCACCTTGACAATCTCCTCATTCGCTTCGGCTATACAGGAGGAAAAAATCAGAAACATATCTCACATCTGCTAACAATCCATTTTAGTTCAAGTGTCTTACGGAGTAAATAAGAACACAATATCTTTAATGACCGACAAGAGAATTCACAGCCTTCTGTGATTGTGATGCAAATAATAGAACTCAGTCATCTTGGGTAAAATTTTTCATCATAGTAAATTAAGTGTTAAATGTAATTTGCGCTCAAGTGTCCTATGTAATCTACTTTTTCAGGTAAATGAGCACCCAACCCCACCACCCCAGTTTCACTAAGAAACAGACCAATGACACGGGTATGTTTCTGATCGCTGCCACTTTGGTAATTACATCCGTTGTGTCCTGGACTGCATCAGGACATCCATCACTACATTAAAGCATAACAACCTGTGTCCCACCTATCCCAAATACTAAGTCCACAAATCAAATTACCCAGAACAAAATTAATTTAGTGTTACATTAGCCAGAGTACTTCAATGACAAATTCTATCTATGAAGATTAAACACACACATACACAAAACACACACACACACACACACACACACACACACACACACACAGTGCTGTGCTGTGGCTATTTTAAAGTACCCATTTGTGCATAAGGTCAGATTCACAATGGTTCAAGGAGACCAGCTACGCTGCAGTGTTGTGTTGTGAATCAGAAGAACCAACTGTTTTGCACTTGTGTGGATGAAATGCTTCACAAAATCAAAGGAAATGATGACAACATCATATGGAGTTTTATTGTCAATATTATCTGTTGTTGTTATCTCTTAACCACTGAAAACCCAGATAAATTGACTTTACTCAACTGACTGAGTAAAGGTGTTCCCTCAATTGAAATGAGTAATGCCGTCTCTAAAACATATTCAATTAATTGCACTTAACTTGATGTTCATATTCAGTAATATGAACTTAACTATTTAAGTTAAAGTAACTAGATGCACATACACTAAACTCAGATTTTCTATTTAAATATTGTTGTTTCTACTTAATAATGTTAGTTGAATTGACTCAAATCACTTAGACTTATATCACACAATATCACACATATCAAATTTATAATTGTAGCTGGTCAGTCATTAAATACACAAAATTATTTACTGATATCCATTCTTCTGTTGCACATGCACAAGGTGAACTGAAATAGAGTTAACAGGGTCCAACTTGACGGAAGGGGACACAGACCACCCTAATTGTGACAACATATGAAACAATAATTTGCAACAAAAGAAAATAAATGCTAAAGCTCTATGAATTCTGAATTAAAAACTATTTAAATTCCCCCATGAGTTGCCTTTGACAAAGGAAACATTATTAAATAACTAGCAGAAGGGATTATGGGTATTCCCCATAGCCTCAATTTTGTACACAATTGTTTGTGTTTTTAACACTTAAAATCTTAAGTCTACAGATTTTTTTTGATAAATAAGTTCAAGCAACATAGGTATTAGAGTTATGAGCCCAAAATTTGTCATTACAAGTAATTATTTTATATACTTGTATTATTTGAATTTAATTAAGACAATTAGATTTTTCTAGTACTGACAACAATAGCGTTTACAGTGTATTATGTTGTAACTTTACGAAAAAAAAAAAAAAAGAGCATTTCTGAAAGAAAGAGGCGCAGTTTATGAGTGTGTGTGTGTGTGTGGGGGGGGTAATCAGGGTCATCTGGTTATAAATCACCTGGACAACTGCCACTGCATACAGGTCTGCTGATTATGTCAGACTTTGTCGTAGGGATGGGTCAGGATGATATTCAATATTCAATAAACTTGGGTAGTTTATAGGTTAAGTGCAGATGATTTGACACGTACTTGTTGCATAGAGAGCCACTTTGTCCTGGTCTTTGTGTTTGAGCAGGTTCTCTGCATAATTCAATCTGCTGCCTTTAAACCATTCAGGTACATCTGATATCCTTTTAGACACATCAACCACCTGAAACAGTGAGAGCAGAGTGAAGAGAGTCTCATAATGTCATTTCAACACCTTTATTTTAGCAAACAACCTGACATCATTTGTAGAGAAGACTTCAGAGCAAACACACATGAGCATGTCGCCATTTATTAGTTTAGCTACACAAACACGA
The DNA here is from genome assembly GCF_025860055.1 of Xyrauchen texanus. NCBI lineage: Eukaryota > Metazoa > Chordata > Actinopteri > Cypriniformes > Catostomidae > Xyrauchen > Xyrauchen texanus. Next base: position 11,277,271 of record NC_068279.1, read on the forward strand.
TGCAATCTCTGGCTAATCGTGTTGTCGTAATAACAAATAATAAACTAACTTTGAGTCAAGTGAGTTTTACTCACTTCTTGAGTAAAACTAATGCTCTCATAGATAGATGAGCCCCCAACACACCCTCTCTGTCATAGATATGATGTAAACATTGAATAATTGGCAGCAGTAGCTCTAAATGGTAATGAACTCATAAATGTTTATTAGTATGTAATTTTGATGCAATCTGACTCACATATGACTAATCAGTTTGCCACCACCCCAATGAAATCTGTACCACGAATAACCCCACAGCAATAAGATCGAAATCTAACCACAATACTAACGGGTGATGTCTACAACACTATTACATTTCTTGAGTAAGTGACATCCATACTTCACAATGGTAAAACATTTGCCACAGTGATGTCATATTGCGGCACTGTGATCCTGGTGCTGCTCATTATGCAACAGGAAATTCCAAACAAAAAATCAACCCCAATAAATGTCTTTATATTCGGATCTCAAAATCTATGTAAAAAAGTTGATCAATGTATAAAATAAAAACGCTAAAATGTGGGGGAAAGCAACCTACCTCTTCATACATGTTTGAATATGTAATGCCACAAAATTCCCACACCTCCGCCCAGAACTCCGGGTAACTTTCCACGGACCACTGATACAGGTCATTATAATTAGCTTTTAAAAAACAAAAAAGTAATGCATTACATCATTAGATTTAGTTCAGCAACCATGCCACAGTACAAATCAGAGTAACTGAAATACAAATTTCATAACTGCTATAGATTTTAAGACGGACACGTTCACCCCAATATTTATATTTGCAGGCGAAAGATTAAGGGTTTTTCAATGGTTAATTCCTAAACTATTACATTTGTTCCCCCCAAACCTAAATAAGCATTTAACACTTTAGTACAAAATAAATGTTGAAATCAAAATCACCACTAAAACCACAGTGGACAAATAGATGCAACATAGTTTTACAGAGAATGGGTGTTGCATGGGCGGAGTAAATTATGTCACACATTCTGAGATGCATGCAAGTGTTGGCATTATGGAAATATTTATTGCATTACGTGACAGCCAGTTTCTATTCACTTTATGACTGTACAGCTATGTGAATTCTACCCCTGATCTTAAATACTGGTTCTAAAATCCCAATTTCTATACAATCCATTTGTAATCCGACAGTTTTACATAAATGATTTACTAGAAATATGTGACATCCATTCATATGTACAGTAATTGAACGAGTTAATACAATAAAAGGATCCTGGAGACAATTCAGTGGGTTTTATAAACAAAATTGCTCAAAGGTTGTTGATCACTAAGCCCAGTACAGTACAATACAATACAATACAATACAATACAATACAATACAATACATGTACAACCCATGTCAATCCCAGGATGAGCTAATAATGGGATTAATGCTATACCATTGTACTATGTCTTGTTTTATTGTGTTCCAAGGGGGCGTGTGTATGTATACTATCATGTCCTGTTAGCTGACATGCTACTCTGCGTTTATTCTTGCCCAGCCGGGCTCCACTCACCCAGATCAAGCCCAAAGTCCCGGTTCACCTGACTCCGGAATCGGTCCATCAGTGTGTTGTGTTTCGAGTCCGGGTACCAGAGAACCTTCGACTCCATAATCTCCTCGCTCTTCGCCTCCGTGTCTTTAGACATGATCGGTTGACACGCGCTGGTAAGTCTTGAATAAACTATGAGGAGTGAATAAAACGCGCTACTGTTGTGGGACGGACAGGTCCGGTGATCATGTACTTGTGCACACACTTACAGTCAAGCAGGTCAGACATATGGATCACTTCCGTGCGTCAGCAGCACATAATCAACCAGCGGCGGCAGCTCAAGCCCCGCCCACCATGCAAAGGCACACCACCATGCCAACCGCAATGTATCCATCCGCAAATGCTTTTTTTTTTTCTACTTCTTCTTCTTCTTCTTCACAAATAAAGTAAAATAATATATTTTTTAAGCTGATTGTTTTTTAAGAAATTCTAAACTGACACTGAAACAAAATGCTCCTTTTGCAAAAATACACAGAATCTTATTTTATTTTAGTCATGGTACTACAATTAACAGCTATTGTATGGAGACACATTATATATTTATTGCAAATAACATCTCGCAAGACCTTTTAATGCGTTTAAAAAATATATAAATTCTTCTGCTTTTTTTTTAAACAGACACCCAAAAATCAAGTACATGTGTTGTGCTTAAAGAAATAGTTCACCCAAAAATGAGACATTTTCTAATAATTTTCTCACACGTATGCCATCCCAGATGTCTATTACTTTCTTTATTTTACTGAACACAAATGAAGATTTTTAGAAGAAAATCTCAGCTCTGTAAGTCTATACAATACAAATGAATGGTGGCCAGAACTTTGAATCTTCAATCATTAAATAAAGGCAGCATAAAAGTAATCCAAAAGACTCCAGTGGTTTAATCCATATCTTCTAAAATGATATGATTGGTGTGGGGGAGAAACAGATAAATATTTAAAGAATTAGTTCACCCGAAAATGAAAATTCTCTCAACATTTACTCACCCTCATGCCAACCAAGTGCCAGTCCTCCCTATGGGCAAACTAAGCAAGTTACATAGTGCCCCCCCGATCTGCCAGGGGGCCCCCACATTGTCAAGGACAAGAAGCGGTGTTACGAATAGTGAGATTTATAGTAAAAAAGGACTTAAATATTGATCTGTTTCTCATCTACAGAAAAAATATGGATTTAACTGGAGTCTTATGGATTACTTTTATGCAGCCTTTATGTGCTTTTTGGAGCTTCATCAGAGCTGAGCTATCCTTCTAAAAATCTTAATTTGTGTTCTGCTGAAGAAAGAAAGTCTTACACATCTGGGATGGCATTAGGGTGAGTAAATAATGAGAGAATTTTAAATTTTGGGTGAACTATCCCCTAATTTAATTTATTATCTAAGCAAATTCTACATTCATAAATGCACATTTTTAACTGTATTACTGTTTTTTCTATTTTCGTAAAAGAAATATGAATTGTGAATACCATATCACTCTCTGTTAATTGAAAAGCATTGAAAACAATTTTAAAATGTTTTGCTTTTATATGCTTCACCCTAGTTGATGTATAAAATATTAAATAATGTTTGTCCATCTTTTCTTACTTTAATTAAAGAAATGACAGATACCAGATGAGCAACAAAAATCAGTGTTATCATCCATATGTACTGTGAAATGTCATTGTTTTATGCAGATTGTTGTTGAATAGGCTATAAAAACAACAAAACAAACAGCAAAAAATATTTATCCGCTTCTTATGAAATTCTGAGATTCTCTGTTCAGAATCGAGAATCTTTTTATTTATATATCTTTTTTATTCATATTTGTATATATTATTTAAAATGAAAAATATTATGTTCAATATTTTGAACAGTATGAAGTATCCAACAGCACGTGGTATTTTTTCTCTTTATATGTAAGTGTAATTTATGTTAATTACTGATACTTTGAAACATGTTATATAATACCACACCACACGTAAAATATTATGTGTCCCCCTCTGACCACTGAAAATTACATCTGCTGGCCTGCGATAAAAAGCATTCCTGCTAGTCTCTGGCGGAGGGATATGTGACTGCGCCGCTATTATCATGTCTTCGATTCCATTGGCTGCTAAAACTGGTCTCACATCAGCTGAGACGGCGGCACGAGAGACAGCAACATGGACAGACGCACAAATGAACCAATCAGAAGTCACGCAGCCGTTCCACCGATTCGGCCCACATAGGTGCACGTGCAATAGAATTCAAAGGACTGATAGAGCATTTTAGAGGTGTGCCCAATCCCGTTCAGAGCAAACAGTGTGACTTTATAGTCAAATCCGGTAATAGTGTCTCTGAATACTTCTCATACATTGCGTTTTAATTATATGCAGCCTACATCACATTTAAACGTGTTTAGTGCCAGAGGGGGATAATTTATTTGATACTAAGAGACGCTCAATAGTTGTATTAATATTTATATAACAATTGGGAGTTGCAAGATTTGCTCCATAGATTTAAGACTTAAGGATTTCTTTGTTGCTTTTCTATATTTTCTTGCAAAAACAGCCAAATAGTTGATTTCTTTTGACTTTTAGTGATGCAACACCAAGAAATCGTGAAATTTCTGAAAGCCATTGAACAGTTTATTACAAGGGTTACTGTTAAAAACAGTTTTTACAAAAAGGGAGCTGAACTATGCCTGCCCCCTCTGAGCACAATTCACAACATTATATACAAGCCAAACTCTGGTGTCTTAAAGGTACAGTGCTCATTCTGCTTGTTATATGTTATGTAAGCCTTTTTTCCCATGTAAATGTCACTTGCCGGGACACAGAAGACACAGTTGGATGAAACAGAATGAAAAATTAATTTGCAATATAAGGTTTTGATACTAGAGTAACAAAGTAAACTAAAAGGACAGAGGCAGAGAGGAGGAAAGAGGATAAAAGGCCATGATTTTAGGAACATTCACCTTGGTAGGAGATTCAAAACTCCTACAAAATTCACATTAGACTGCAAGATTGCACGGGTATAGCAAAATCAAATGCTAAGTATGTCACAAGCTTTCACCTTGAGGTTATCTAATGAGCTGTGTTGCCAGCATTTCACATCACTGTTGGCATTACATAATAAGTTTGATTCATTTGTGCAATGATCTCATGGACCGACTTCAGCACCACCTTTGAATTGAGACAATTGCTCTAGCATTTACATTTATTCATTTCGCAGACACTCTTATCCAAAGCAACTTACAAAATGAGGAAGGATACAACATAAGCAAATCATCTTAAGGAACATAAAATGTGCTGCAATACTAAGTATCAATTGTATTAGAAAAGTACGAGCCAAGTCAAATATAATGTATTTATGTATTTACTAAGAAAGATTGGAGTTGTGAAGGCTGTTCTACCATCAAGGGACAGTGAAGTCAGCAAAAGTGATTTGGTAACGTGTTGCTCATTTGCAAACCGCAGCCTTCAGATGGGAACGTAGTGCTGCATGAATGATTGTAGATAAACTGCTGCAAACCCAGTGACTGTTCTGTACCAGCATCAGAGCCTTGAACTTGATACCTGCAACAACTGATAGCCAGTGTAGAGAGACAAGGAGTGGTGTAGCATGCGTTCTCTTGGGTTAGTTTAAAACCAGGCGTGCTGCTGCATTCTGTATCATTTGCAGAGGCCTGATTGCACATGCAGGAAGGGCTAAAAGGGTATTACAGTAATCCAGTCTAGATTATTAGAAGAGACCGAACAAGGAGTTGTGTATCATGTCCAGAGGAAGGGTCTTATCTTCCTAATGTTCTAGAGTACAAATCTACATGATTGTTGCTGTTTTTGATATTTGGTCACTTAAGTTTAACTGGTCGTTGATCGTTACCCCCAAGTTTCTGACCATTTTGGATGATGTTATTGTGCTCAACAGCAAGATTGCCTGGAAAGATGAGGTGCAAGGACTTTGCAAGGTTGGGTTACGGTGGTGTTCCTTCATCCACACCGAGATGTCTGCCAGGCAGGCTGAAATCTTAGCAGTCACTATGGAGTCATCAGGCTGGAAAAGTCTAGCTGAATGTCATCGGCATAGCAGTTGTAAGGAAATGTGTGTATGATGGATCCCAATGATGTTGTGTATATAGAGAAAAGGAGTGGAGTGAGGTACCCCAGTAAGTAATTGATGTCAAATCCAGTCATTTTTATTGTAGAGCATATTAACCAACACATCGTTTCAAAGAAGCTTTACAGAAAATTATGTTGTAACAGAAAATGAAGCTGTAATGTATTCATTGTGCAGTTAAAATTAATAAAGTGATTGTGGATTATATCTTTAAGATATTATTTGCCATTAGACTCCCAGTGAGCAAGCAAAAGGTGACTGTGGCAAGAAACACAAAACACTATGTAGTCTATTCTTTGACCAAGATGATGCAGGCAGAGCTGTATCACAGTCCGGCTGGAAACTTTTAGCAATTCATTTTCTGGGAAGTCCAAGGTTCAGGCAGTGACCAAAGAAGTATCCCATGTTTTACAGTGTGACTTCGCATTAATGTGGCACTGTTCTGGGATTCAATCCAAGAAACACAAGTAAATACACTACCCTTGATCAAACTGTACTACCACTTTCAGACTTCCAAAACTCTCATTCATGAGGTTGCAGGTTCAAGTTGGTTTTGTATTAGTCCAGATGCATGTTCATCAGTTTATTCTCACCAGACACTTTATCAATCTATTTGAGGCCATTCGAAACAGACAAATTAAGCAATGTTCAAACAAGAATCTGTGTTGCCACACAGACAAGCTTGTGTGTCCAAATTATGAGGTGAAGCAACTTCTTCAATAAAGTTCAAAAATCAAGAACTGCACTGTGAGCAAATATAAAGAATGGCACTAAGGTAGGGGCTTTAATTTGAAAAGACCTTGGGCTAAAAAGGATGGAAATAAAATTAAAAAAAATTGCTGCTGTTGAACATTCATTTTAAAGGGCAATAAAAAAACAAATAAAAAAAAAAAAAACAGACAGATTGGTCAAATCATATATTACATTTATTAAATAATTTTTTGGACCACTGTTTCATCTTAGAGAAAATTATTTAACAAGTTTCATAAACAGAAAATATGATACAGACAGCAAGCAACACTGCAGGTGAACAATCATGATGAAAGTTTGACAGAACAAAAGCAGACCTGATTTGGAAATCTAAGACTTTACTATGAAAAATACTAGTTAAGCTCTAGATTTCACATAGATTCAGTGCTTTATATTAAAATCAATTAAAAAAAAATAAAAAACTTGGCACTGGCGCAGTCAATTGTGATCAAATAGCGAACGAAAGCTTTTGACTGGATTTTTCCAGTTATTTTCTCTGTATATTTCCCTTTTGTCTGATGCAGCTGAAATACTACTACAATACATAATGTCCCACAACTAACAGTTAAATGTTGTACAAACCCAAGATTTAAATTAATTTGCAAAAAATAAAAAACTAGTTAAGCTGTGATTTGAACATAAAACATGTCTACAAGCACTGCAATTCCATTACAAATCATGGCTGCACTCTAAAGAAACATTCTTTCTACATGACCTACACTTGACATCACAGCAAAAAAATAAAAACAAGATACTTCCCACAGTGTATTACTGTGGCTTCTCAAAACCTTTATTTGCAGGGATGCAAGTACATTAAAACATGCTGATTGTATATAATGGAGGGTTTGCTGACAAATGTAGAAGTGTAATTCTTAGTTGTCCCCAGAAATTTTACAACAATGCTGGTACTTTGCAATTACACATGAGTGTTTGCCATTTGGATAGTTACACAAAAGCTGGTGCTTTTACTGTATGACTTTAAGACCAGGTAACTCACACATACATACTTCTTGATATTAGATACTTCCTGGCCTACTTGATATTAGTGCATCACACAACTATCAAATTCATTGAAGATAATGTACAACATGCTGGAGACATCTATAATAACAAATCATAATTGAGTAGAAATTAAGAAAATAAATATTAGTTACACTCTAATTTGAAAATCTACACAATGTTTTCAATACAGTCAATGAAACGTTGCCAGTCTTCAAACATGAAAATCTACATCCAAAGTATTTACTTCAATACAATCATCAATATTATAAAAAAAAAAAAAATAATAAAATGTCATGGAATGATCATATACTTAAAACACTGACCTTTCATAATGATTATTGTATCATGTTAAAATAGAAAGTAAAAATGTCATCAAAAGATACCATATACTTAATACTTTAAATGTTTTAATTAATTCATTAATAAATATAATTAATATATATATATATATATATATATATATATATATATATATATATATATATATATAAACTTTTTTTGCAATTTATTTATATATCTGCATATATAAATATATATAAATAAATTGCAAAAAAAAAGTTTAAATGGGTCTGTAATTATAAAAGCATGATAATTCCAAAGCTGAAAAGTGGACATTTAAACTGGATTAGAAATAACATGTCAACCTAGAACAAGTAGTAAGCTGCCTTACTGATAATTGTGATTTTAGCGGCCTTAACATATAGACAAATTGTGCAGGGCACCACACACATACATTTCCTACAACAACAAAAAAATTAAGCAGCACTAATAATTAGTTCATAGTATCAGTAGTGGCATCATTATATAATTCTTCAATTATATACACTACAATTCTATACACATACATATGTAAATGGTATAATACACACAAAAGCAGTGTATTGACAGAATAGCCACAACTTCAAGTGATGAAACAACAAGGAACCCAAAAACCAACCAGATACAACTCCATAGGTTCTACTAACCAGATGTTACTCATGAGCTCATGCTGAGAACAAAGTGCATGACCAGGTTTTACTGTTCATAATTATCTTACCACATGAGAACTTGGATGGAGAAACCAGTGTACATTGATGACAAGCTGCTTTCTGAACACGATTTCCACATCCATCTCTATCCCTGATAGTGCTGATCGGTTCTGAACTCTGACTGTGTGATTCTATAAAAGACAAATTAAGTGATACTGGCTATCCTCCACACTTGGGAGTGTTTCTGAATCAATCCTCAATAGCATTGCCTTCATTACCGATAAATACACACACACATAAACACACTTACAGTTGTCTGTAGCAAACAAAGCAAAGGAAAATGGCTGTAACATTGCGCAATGGACTAACACACTCAAATCAAGGACAAGAAATACTCGCAGACACACGGTTACTTATACACAGATTCACAGATTACAAAAAATTCCTAAAATGTACTTCTAGAAATGGGCGGCTACAGTGGATGGTGGACTCTAATAATACATTCTACAACAATAGGGCCATTGTAATGGACACTTTCTTCAGTCTATCAACTGGCAAATTAAAAGTACATACAAAATCAAATCACAAACAATTCTTGCCTGACTAAAAGGTCTATTGGCATTAATGATGTTGGTATATCCTGAGAAAAAAGGGGCGAAAATATTATTTTATTTATTGTAAGTTATTGTAATAATTTTTTATTATCACCTAATCCCATAAACTCCAGCTCTGATATTATGTCCTAACCAGATGCGACACAATAACACGACAAGCGATGAAAGATATTTTTTCCATGTTAATCAGAGTTTTTGTCCTAACCAGTCACGACAGCACAAGCAACATATTGTGCTGATCGCTTGGTTTCTATTTCTGGGGCATTGCACTGGGAAGCCTCGCCCATTGGTCCAAAATCCCACTTCTCATAACTTTATATTACACATCAAATATGTTCTGATTGGCTGTGATTGTGCCATGTCGTACAGCAGTTTCACGTTCAGTGTGGACAGATAAATTGCTTATCGCTGGAATGGTATTGCATCGCGTTTGGTTAGGACACAGTTTTAGCCTGGGGCAAAATCCCGTCCCTTTATTGGTCACAGGAGCATTCCAGGTTTTCAATCACTCTGCTCAAACGAATGTTGAGAAGGCGGATCTGGGTGTCTAGGTGGTCAATCTTCTCCTCTAAAGTTCCAGATCCACCCCCTTTCCGCCAGTACGCTCCCACCGGTCCAGTCATGAAGTACACAGCCATGATGAAGCACAGCGGCAGCACCGCCTTTTCAGGGTCACCCTCGAACTTCTGCAGAATGTACAGGCACGAGAGAGCGAAAAGAGCCACACGTGCCAGCCAAAAGAAACGGCCAAACACAGCGTGGAGGATGTAAAAGAAGCCGCTCAGGAACAGGGACAGGAACCAGTAAGCTACCAGCAAGGCTGCCACCAAGAGGAGAGCACGAGCCGGAGAACTGGATATGGATGATGGGCTGAAGTAGTGAGTCAGGTTAGAGGCTGGAGAGAGAGAGAGAGAGAGAGAGAGAGAGAGAGAGAATGACAGATAGAGAGAGAACCAGAGGGAAAGATAGAAACACAGATTGGGGGAAACAGAGATATAAGCAGAGGAGGGAGAGTAATTAAGGAACTTTTAAGGACTTGTAATTGTTTTGCTATAGACACACACCACAGTAATTCACATGAGTAAATAAATAAATAAATAAATGAAGCAATTCTGATCCAGACTTACAGTCAATCCCCATAACATCCAGCAGATCCACCCAGAGTTTCCACAAGGTGTCCAATAATGAATCAACTCCATGAACAAACCTCTCTGTAGTCTTTGAAAAGAACTGCAAAAAATGTATGGAAGGATTTCAAGTAAATCTCACCAAAAATGACGGTCATATTTCTCCCCAAAATTACCACACACAAAAAACATTTGTATATAAAATTAAGCCTATTTTTAGGGCTGCAAATATTTTGTTGTTGTTGTTGTTGTTGTTGTTGTTGTTTTTGCATTGTGAGCTAAATTTAAAGGTGCATTCAGTAACTTTTTGTTTGTGTCATCTGGGACTTACTGCGACACCTAGTGGTGTGGATGTAGCATAATTCATTATCAACAGTTTTCAGTTACAGATGCCATTGTAGAAATTCACTATTCACAATCTGCCATGATTAATTTAATCCAATAGAGTGTCCAATAACAAGACGCTTTCTGAGATGGACCCCTTTCACAGACGTGTTATGACGTGTTTCCGGGTCCATTAAGAGAGTACTAACCCCCCCCCCCGAAAACCATTTTGGGCATGAACAACGAACCGAACCCTGCCCCCCCCCCCCCCCACACACACACACACCCCACCCCCCACACACCTATCATATCGCTTCAGAAGACTTGGACTAAACCACTGGAGTCTTATGGATTACTTTTATGCTGCCTTTACATGCTTTATGGAACTTCAAAGTTCAGGTCAGCATTCACATGCAATGAATGGGCCCACAGAGCTGATAAATTCTTAAAAAAAAAAAAAATTGTGTTCTGCAGAAGAAAGTCAGTCTTTTTTTTAACTTAAATATTCAGATTTAAATATACTCATAGTAGTACTGATTTGTAAAGCATTATATATTTTTTGTAAATGACTTACAAATAGAAGCTTAACCTACATCTTAAACTGGATGATGTAGTGGCCGACCTAGTGACCTACCTAGACAGTTGTCAGCATTTTTGAACACCATAGGACATTTGAACAGGGTTAAAACATTTTAGCATCAAACGCGCCTTTGATGATGCCCATATGATAGGCAGTTTACTAGATTTTGAAACAGCATTGACAGCTGGGGATCTCTGTAGGCCCTTATCAAATGCAACTTAAAATAAAATTAGATTATTGCATTTATATATATATATATATATTACACACACATATCTACCTTGTAGAGAGCCCTGATGTTCTCCTCTCCGAAGACATTGCTGAGGGTTTGGTAGAAGCCGCTGGCCGCCCTTCTGAAGCTGTTCTGGGTGCTGGTGTCTTTCTTGCTCCGCGCTGCTTCAGCCAGGAAGACACTAGCCAGAAGCACGCTCAAAACCACGGACATCCTCGCTCCTTTCATCTTCAAAGACGACCTGTAAACCGGCAATGTGCAACGGAGAATATGCTGGAAGGTACAGAGCTTACAATGGCCAGAATACAGTGATAGAATGTGCACGGAAAGAGATGCTCCAGAGAGACGGAGGAAGGAAGCTGCGCAGGATTATACTGTGAAGTAGTGCGACTTTAAGAGGTACCGGAAATACAAATATTATACATAAAAGACATCAAATTTACCTAATTGTTACGAAAAAAACATTGTAATTTATTTTGTCTGCACTTTTACAATAGTGGATTTGAAAATATTATGGATTAGCTAAGGTTTCTACCCAGAATAATACTTCTAAAACAAATATATAGATACATAAATGCAGTGTCACATATCTCATACTAATGTATGGGGATGCACTATTTTCAGACAATATAGGATACAAAACTTCAGTAAGCTTTATAAAATAGAGAGGTTCGTTATAAGAAAGTGGAGTTTAAAGGGATAGAAATGAAAATTCTCTCATCATTTACGCACACTCATGCCATCCCAGAAGAACACGAAGATTGTTTGAAGAATATCTCAGCTCTGTAGGTCCATACAATGAAAATTAATGGTGACCAAACCTTTTCAGCTCCAAAAAGCACAAAACAGTAACATAAAAGTAATCAATAACACTCCATCGGTTTAATCCATGTCTTCTGAAGGGATCTAATAGGTTTTGTGGTGAGAACAGGACAAAATGTAATGCCTTTTTCACTATACAAAGGCAGAGGCCAAGGGCAGAGAAACACCTTGGACAGGTGGCCAGCCCATCACAGAGCAACACACGCAGACATACACATTCACATTCTCACTCAGACCTATGCGCAATTTAGGGTCTCCAATTACCTTAACCAGCATGTCTTTTGGGCTGTGGGGAAAACTGGAGAACCCAGAGAAAACCCATGTGAACACGGGGAGAACATGCAAACTCTACACAGAAACACCCAGATGAGCCGGGACTTGAACTTGGGACCTTCTTGCTGTGAGGTGACAGTGCTATTGTCATTGTGAAACAACAATCATATTTTTGACTTCAACAACATCACTGCAGGTTATATAAAGATATATTTGTTTTTTATTAACAAAGTGCAATGAATAACAACAATTTTTGTAAACAAAACAAACTATTATTGAAATCCTTAAAATGGCATATAGGCTATATAATTATACATATGGTTTACATAATTTCTATTTATTTATAACAATTTCTGACATCATATACAGGCACTCAAGTGACACTAAAAAATGTTCTTAGTTGGGTTTAAAATATTTCAGGATGTTGTTACACTGGCTGTCTTTAGCAGTAGTCCTCTTGTCTCTGGCATTGGAGGTTTTGTGTGAGTGTTTTGTGGGGATTTTTAGAACAGACTTCTGTTGTCTCCACTCTCTCTGTAAGTCTCTCTGCACATCAACAGGAAGTTGAGAGAACACATAAGGGTCCACATTTGGAGGAACATCGGATTGAGGTGTTTGGGGTGTGGGAGGGTTACCACAGCATTCTGAGGCTTTACCATACTCAGAATTGACTTCTATGGAGGACTGGTGAGAGGAACATGTCTCGTTGAATCCACAATTTCTGTTACAAGTCAGTGCTGACTCACAAGATGCTGACGTTCTTGGCTGGCTGAAACTGAACACAGAGTGATCTGTGGGGTCAGAATATTTGGAAGATGGGCCAGCGGGTCTGTTGTAAAGCTGTACAGAGTCTTCATTTTGAAAGCTAGAAATCAGCTCCATCTGAATATGTTCAGGTAGGAGTTTGAATACTTCCGGATCAACATCTGGAGGCAGACTGGAACACACTTTTTCTACGAATACTTTGCAAGACTCTTTTGCGTTCATGTATGTAGCATCTGAGTTCTTTAAAACAGGCTTTCTAGGAAATATGAAAGGTTTTGGCCTGATTAGAGATTGCTCAGTCTGTGATTTTGGGGTTGAGGTCATCAATATGTGTTTTAATGGCATCATGCTGCTCCGTGTATTATCTTCTGTAGGCAAAACATCTGCCTGAGTGAACTGGGAACTTGCAAAAGACTCACAGAGATCAGGTTCCACCTGTAAACGCAAAAAAAAAAACAGCAACCCTACTGACTAGTTCTGTTTTCATGCTATCTCAATAATAGATGTACACTACATACATAAAAGATTAGCTGATTATGTCATCGTCAGTAAGCAAAACCAATCTGTTAATTTTTCATGATTAAAGGGATAGTTCACCCAAAAATGAAAATTCTCTCATTATTTACTCACTCATGCCATCCCAGATGTGCATGACTTTCTTTCTTTTGTTGAACACAAATAAAGAATTTTAGAAGACTATCTCAGCTCTGTAGGTCCGTACAGTGCAACTGAATGGTGATCAGACCTTTGTAGCTCCAAAAATCACATAAAGGAAGCATAACATTAATCCATAAGACTCCAGTGGTTAAATTAATATCTTCAGAATGTATATAATAGGGGTGAGAAATGTAATAATTTTTTTTACTCTAAATCTCCACTTTCACTTGCACATCTGAAAGTAAAAGTTAAAGTGGAGATTTATCTGTTTCTCTCCCATACCTTTTATATCACCACTGGAGTCGTATTGATTACTTTTGTTTCCTTTATGTGATTTTTAGAGCTAAAAAAGTTCTGATCACCATTCACTTGCATGGACCTACAGAGCTGAGATATTTTTTCAAAAAATCTTTGTTTGTGTTCTGCAGAAGAAAGAAAGTCATACATATCTGGGATGCAAGAGGGTGAGTAAATGATGAGAGAATTTTCATTTTTGGGTGAACTATTCCTTTAAAGACTGCCCAGACTAATCTGTTACTGCTGTATCATAAAGCAATTACACATTTTTTTTGTTTGATTAAGGTCAAGAATGGGAAATGAAAATCCCCTTCATACATTCTCACCTGCTGCTGAGATGACATTGGTACCATAGCAGGGGATTTCTGTGCAAAGAAAGAGACGATGGATCTCTTGCTGGAGCATTTGGCCTGCAGGTTACTGAAGCACACATTCAGTAGGGTCAAATGGAACGGCTCACGTAAGTCCACCACTTTATGAAAGAGCTTCATTGCCATTGAAAGTAACTGGGGCAGAGCCTCACTGCTTCCTAAGATAAAAAAAAAAAGATTAAGATTTAGATTAATCTAAATCATTGCAGCACAAACAGAAACACTTACAAAAAATAATTCATTTCCAAATCCGCTCATCTCGCTGCTGTTCATAGTTAATTTGTGAGACTTCTTAGGCTGCTTCATTGTCGTGTAAATCAAGGGTCTTCAACAGGGGGTCCACGGTGGTGCCGCAGCGGGTCTGCAAATTATTGTTTGATCCACCATTGGCACTTGTAATAATCAGCGATAGCTAGAGATATGTTTATTTTAATCCATCGACATGTTGAAGTTCCTTACACCTGCTTGCAAAACTTCTTTCTTTTTAAATTTCTAATCATTTTTAAGCTCATATTTGCGCAAACTGTTGTATTTAGTTATGAACTGATTGGAACGCTAAATAAGTGTGACGAAACTGAGATAGTCAGCAAAAGTGCACAGACCATTCATGCGCCCTTGCTCATCATGAGCCGCTCAAAGTGCAACACACATCAGGATCAGCAGAGGTGCAGTAGAGGGTCGTGTGAGTAAACGCATCTGCTTTGCGTTGATCATGTTGTGCGGTTGAGCAGCCTACAGTTTAATTTATTATCAGTTACCTTTTGCTTTCAGAACAATAGCCTACTTTATTTATGAAATATTTATGAAATTTTGACCAAAGAGTATTATGAAACTCTGAAGTAGTAATGCGGCCAGCTTTCGCAATGTCTCGTCCCTTCATCCCAGGGAATCAAGGTCACATGTCACCAGGTGTTCTCTTTTGATTCTGTTCACTCGACTTTGCTGAAAGCACTTTGGGGAACGATATCCCATCACGCCCCACTACGTGACATTACACTCCCAGAGTTATAACACTAAATATATACTGTATCAGGTTTTTCCGTTGGTGGGAGACAGTGGGTGCATACACTTCTGATGGCTCAGTAGTAGCCTTCGGCTGCACGGGAGCAGCGAGAGATGAATTCTTTGCTGGGCACTGACCGGTATTGTCGCATTTTTGTGGACTTGAAAGTTGCAGACCCCTGCTGTACATTATTTAATGATTATTTCAAAAGCTTTGTAATATAAACATCATAAAGTATGTACATACAATTATATGGTAGAATACCATACATGTTTTTATAGGCATAAAACACAACACTCAATTTTATATAATATGGACAGGGATACCAGCTAAATTAGATACCGAAAATTGTTGAAGACCCCTGCTGTAAATCAAACAAGAGTGTATTGGAGAAAAAGACTGCATAAGTGTACCACATGTGATCTTGAGCCCGGTGTGGTTGGGAATAGGACATTGTCTGCTCTCTCGGTTGAACCAGCGATTAGTGGCTGAGTATTTGCGAATCGTTAGTCTGAACGTGTGGGGCTGCCTGCCATCTTTATACATCCTAAAAAGAAACAGCAAATCAAAACAGAAAAACATAGTTTGACTGAGGCACGCACTATAAACATACCAAACAAAATGTAAATCCTGTATCTATTGTGCCCTTCACTTTGTCACTTTAGACTAATATTGTATAACATATGTATTCACCTCTCAGTAAGGCTGATGAGTAGATCTTCTATTTTCTTTGTGACTTCTGCTAGTGTAGAAATTTTCTTGAATGAGTCCTCATCGCTTAGAGACTGAAATATATCATGTAGCTTTTGTTTTATTGGAGTAGTACACTAACAAAAACAAAACATGATAATACCATTGTTTTTGACATGTAATATGGGAATAGCATTTTTTTTGGACATGTACCAAAGTACCTTGGAGTACCATGTAAATATAATTTACTGTACCTGCCTATCCTATTTAGGGACGCAGGGGTGTTGCAGCAAAACACCCTGAACAACCAATCATACTTACACTCTCTCGAACACCCATTGACAATTTTGAGTTTCCAATTCATCTGAACTGCATGTTTTTGGACTGTGGGGAAAACCTGAGCATCATGGTACATGAACTTGGTAATCATTCAGGACTATGCTTCTACCACCACAGTACGTTTTGGTAAGGGTAGGACCAACAAATCAGTAAAATAAACGAAAAGCTGAGATGGACAATACCTGAGGAGGACCTGCCGGTGTGACTGGAGAGTCGTCGTTGCCACAGGCGAGGTTCTGAATCCTTTTAGCCATCACTTCCCCGAACTCCTTCACTAGTTCAGGCAGAGGGAATAACTGCAGATCTTGCACACTGACCAGACCCAGAGCCTTCAGCTTCTCACCTGTCCTGTATCCAATTCCTTTCAACACAGACAATTCAGTAAAACACAGATCTTCCACAGTATGACATGTTTGCCATGGGTAGCAACAGAAAGAAGAAGAAAAAAAAAAAATCAATCTCAACTATTGTTGGTACATTTTCTTGCAAGAAAATGTTTGTGGCATGTGAGAATAGTTCTCCCAAAAACTAAAATTCTCTCATCATTTGCTCACCCTAATGCCATCCCTGATGTGTATGACTCTCTTTCTCGTGCTGAACACAAACAAAGATTTTTAGAAGAATATCTCTGCTCTGTAGGTCCAATTAATAGTAGTGAATGGTGACCAAAACTTTGAAGCTCCAAAAAGCACATAAAGGCAGCATAAAAGCAATCCATAAAGGCCCCCCGATATACTTTATATGAAATGGAAGAACAAACGTGTGTGATGTCCTTTTGAACCAAATCTGGCCAAAATGAAGGTTTTTTTGGTTTGTTTTTTTAGTGGTTCATAACAGCTCGCTTGGGATATGTGGGTGTGACGGATACTCCACCTACGTTGACACAAACATCTTTTACGGTTCATTTCATCACTCCAGTCCATCAAGGTCAGAAACAGGTAACAGGAAATAGGTAACAATAGCAACATGAGCTAGTGCAAACATACCCACATCTTTACGATTGTTCGTGTAGAGACTGAGGATTCAGAGATGGCCTGGAACACCTGGAAGGAAACTGCAATGAAGCTTGGTGTCGATGACCCAGAGTTATGCAAAGCCACATGGAGAAAAATCCAAGATAAATTTGGAACAGCAATGAAAAGGATGAGGGTCTAGAATGAGGCATTAAGCACCAAAGTACCCAGGCTGTTCTTGGAGATGTCCAAATAAAATTTTCAGCATCGACTAACTGTGTCCAACAAGCTATTTGTTTTTAAAAAGGTAAGCTAAAGTTATCCACATTATTGCCAACTACTGTTGCAAGTTAGAGCTAGCTTCCGTCATGTTTTGAACATACTGAATGTTTGTTGTAAACAGTAATCTATCTAACTGTTGGTAAATTAGACCTTGCTTATTGTTGTGTGTTGTTTTCAAGATAGCGCACATCACATAATTAAATGCCCCTCCAAAACACTGCCCCCAGTGGTCCGTGGCATCTGAATGCTCATAAACAGTATATCGCTGCATTGCTGTTTCGAACTTCTTTTTTCCCCTGAACGAGGAATGAAGAAGAACTTCCAGTGGTTTAATCCATGTCTTCTGAAGTGATCCAATTTGTTTTTGGTAAGATCAGACCAAAAAATAACTCCCTTTTTACTATAAATCTTGACATTATCAGTCTCCTTGTTGATCATGATTTCAAGCTTGATTACACTTCCTAGCACCATCTAGCGCTCTGTGCATGCGTCAAACACTAGGAAGTATAATCAAGCTTGAAATCATAATTGTGCCTAGAGACTGCAATGGCAAGATGTCCAGTGAAAAAGGAGTTACATTTTGGTCTGTTCTCACCCAAAAGCAATTGGATTGCTTCAGAAGACATGGATTAAAGCACAAGAGTCGTATGGATTAATTGTATGCTGCCTTTATGTACTTTTTGGAGCTTCAAAGTTTTGGTCACCACTTTCTTGCATTGTATGGAACTACAGAGCTGAGAAAAATCTCTATTTGTTTTCTGCAAATTAAAGAAAGTCATACTTATCTGGGATGGCATGAGGGTGAGTAAATAATGAGAGAATTTTCCTTTCAGGTCAGATATTCCTTTAACAGCTTACCAGGCACTCTACGCAGTCCTGTAAGGCTGCTCATGAGCTCTGCAGTGCTGTATGGAAGAAGTGTGGTCTGCTGGTTGGGTTTAAAGGTGCCTGACACCAGCTTGGCTAAGAGTTTGCTGTTAGCAATTCCAGCACAGCCAGTTAGTCCCAGTGTACTGAACATGGCCTGCCTGAGTTCAGCTGCTACCATAGAGCCGACAGCCAGACAAGCATTCTCCTCATCAATCACCACATCTGAAGCTGAGGAAAGAGTTCATCATTTAGCAGAAGCTTTCTTACCCAAAGTGGCTTGCAATACATTACTGTACAATACATTTAAAGCAACTAGAGTCATTTTGTAATCATAATCACAATTGTGATGAGGTGATCCCAGTAATTTCCCAGTTTACGAATCATCATGAATCCTACAATATTAGGTGTATTACCACTCAGCTACCACCAGAGGTCGGCCGATATATTGGTTTTACCGATTAATCGGTGCAGATAGTTGCGTTTTGGAACTATCGGTTATCTGCAAAATCCATATGACAATATTTACTTTATTATGTTTCTATTGCAATACATCGTAGATGACTGTAAGAGTTCATGTTTTGTTTCCCTTATGTGTTTGTGTGAGCTGGAAGCACATACTTTTTCAAAATAAGAGTCCCATGTATTTCAGCCTTCTTTTTTTATTTATTTTTGATTTTGTTTATTCACATCATAATTCCCATAGCTCCATTTATGTTATATCATAGTTTTCATGACTTTACTATTATTCTAAAATGTGATTTTTCTTTGTTTTTTTAGAGTAAAAAGTCCTGCATTATGCACCAAATCAAAAAACAAATTCTGGTAATTATTGTGATTCTGGTTGCACAACAAACGATATCTGGGATTTTATAAATTTTGGACATTTGTTGTCTCTATGCCTGTGCCCATCACAATATTGACAATAATTTTTTAATCAGCTGTTTAATCGGTTATATGCCTTTTCCATTACCATAGTTATGGGTACACAAAACATCCACTATCAGTCAACCTCTAGCTACCAGCACTGGTATAAAAACAATAAAATATGCTTGTGAGGCTCAAACTCACATTTGTGTTTGTATACGTGTCCGTTGAAGGAGAGATCTGAAATACAGGTCTCCTTCAGTCTTCTCTCCACCATTTCCGTAATATCCACAAAGTTCTCATCAAAGCCCAGTCTCTCCACCAGGGGGCAATATGACATCAGCAGTTCTAGTGCAAATAAAGTCAGTCAAAATCTAGTTTATAATCATTTAAATGTGCACTCATTAACTTTTAGCTCGTGTCATCTTGGACTTACAGTGGCACCTAGTGGTGTGGATGCAGCATCATTCAAAATTAATAGTTTTCAGTTACAGATGTAATTGTAGAAATTCACTATTCACAATCAGCTATGATTAATTTAATCCAAGAGTGAAAGTGTCCAATAACAACATGCTTACTGAGATTAAGTGAGTAGTATTCAGATGATCATGTGATTCTATAATGGCAGCCCCTATGAGGCTGCCCCTCCCACATGTAGTATTAAACAGCTTTTATAAGGTTACTGATAAGACTAGAATCCTCATCTCATGTAAGTGGCAATGATTTTATACAGATGTTTCAAAATTAATTAATTTCTTTAGGATTAAAGCTTTTTCAATGGGGAAAAAATGGCTACGCATACCTTTAAGTAGGAATATTTAACTTGTACTCCTATCCTGATGAATACTTAACTGAGAATTTAGCTTTATGCAAATACATAAAGCAAAATTACAATAAATATACAGCAGAGGGCTTCCATAATGTTCACATTCATGCATGACAGATCTTACCAGTAACTTTATAGGACATCTCTCTATAATGGGTGAGATCTTCTCCATTCACAAGCACCAGCTGCGGGCATTTCTCCACCGCATCAGTCACTGACATCAGCTTAGTCACACCAAGCTCTCTCGCAACATAATTACAAGTCACTATAATATATTTCTGCTGTATACCTAAAAAACAAAAGATGAAGTCAGAGATGAATATTAGGGTATGTTGGGTGTGTAATTATAAAAGGGGTTCTACTTTGATGAGCTTTTAAAGGGGTCATGACATGGGTTTTTTTATTGTATTATTATGTTCCCTTAGGTGCAATTATAGTATTAATATATTTTTTTTTAAGAAAAACTTTTAAAATCTAGTGATTTATGACCTTTTCCCACCCTGTTTCTCATCCTCTGATTCAAACAGTCTGTTTTGGGGGCGTTTTCCATTTAAGACTTCAGTGTTAACGCCCACTGTTATGATTGGCTAACGTCAGTGCCTATGTATCAATTATTGACGCCCCCAGCCAGAACAATATGCAAGTAAACTAAGTAAAAACACTGTGATTATTCATAATGAATGAAATTGCGCTTTAAAAAGTAGTTTAAAGTTTAAAATAGATTACTTACAGTTTGCGTCGTCGTTGTTCCCAGAATAGTCGGCACGGACTTATCTTTGAGCAACAGTTTTCTGGCAAAGCCAGCATCATATTGAGATTTGTTCTCAAAACAGTCATCCTTAAAATGTACAGAACAAACGCTTAAGTTAACACTGCCGTGACTGGGACGTCCGCAAAAAATAAACTGCATCCATTTTTCCCTGACGTCTGGATCTTTCGGCAGCTTATTCAGAGGTTTTGTTTGACCACAGCCAGGAACAGCACATCTGTGTGGCATCGTAATTTTCCTGTGCACAAGTAGTCTCTGTCAGAGCTCGCTGTCCATCGACTGAACACTTGTGAGGCGCACGGCGATACGAAATGAGCGTAGTTGTCTTGTGCTTATAGCGTAGTTATCTTGCGCTGGAGGCGGTCATATGCAAACGCTGGTACGTCACTTCTAACCGTCACGTCACTTCTAACCATGAATCCAGAACGAGCTGTATTTTGAGCTTGATTAAATAAATGATTCGTTTAGAATGGGGAGGACGTCTTAAAATATTAAACTTGCAGGACGTTTTAATGATACAAAGACCTCTTATATACCAAAAGATCAAGGCAAATTTGGTTTCTCATGTCATGACCCCTTTAAATATTGACTCTGATTGCATTTGTGTTGTTAGGTATTTTGTACAAATGTTTTTGCAACAAGACAAATTCCTTGTATAACTTATACTTGATAAATAAAATCTTATGTCTTCGAAGTCTACGGTATTATACCTAGAGGCTTGTTCCGCAGAGCTGGATTTCGGATCATCTCAACTTGTGCATAGAAGCAGTCTTGGTCAAAGTGTAGGATCACTCTATGAGAGATGGCTGGAACTCTGTTAGTGCATTCTGAAATGACAAGTCAATCAGGATTCAAATATTCAGCCAGAAGCTGGTCACCATGAGGCAGTCTATTCATCCTGCAGTAGTCTAGACAGCAGACTAAAGCTGCCATAAATAATGAACTGTACAGTTGAACTGCCTAATAAAACCACAGCTGAATAGGAGTACCTTAAACATTTTTTAATAAAGCTCATGCATTATTCTAAGATGAAAATATGTCTATAAATGATACATTACAACATAGTTATCCAGCTGTGAAGCCAATGCCCACCTGTTTCCAGCATGTCTGACTCTAAACTGCGATCCCACTCATTGTCTTCACCCTCGTCCATGTCCATCATTACTAGAACAACAACCAGAGACAGAGACGTGGATATGTAATTCACAGAAACAAAATTACACACCACTTGTTTTTATCAACAGCAAAAGCCGTCGCCACCTAGATCAAAACATAAACGTACTACTCATGTTCGTTTGCTGTCGTTTAACTGCCACCTATAGGACTGGAGCAACACAAACAACTGATATTTGTGTTAGTTTAGTTTGATAAGACAACTAACCTGGTGTATATTTAATAGATTCCTAAAAGAAAATCGTTTGTCGATTTGCTTGAATATGGAGTGATATAACGGACAAAACAAAAATACAAATATAAATAAGTATGTAATAAATAGACACAGTATCAAAAACTGCATTCATTCAATAAAATAAAATGAAACTGTAGAACAATTAGTTACATATTGGCACAACATGTATTTCTACATTTATAGACAAGAAAGATTACTATTTTCACCGATATGCATGGGGGCTTTTATTTTGATAAGTATCAAAACAAACATGCCTTATTGTTGCTGTCTTCACTAATCTAGTCGTGATTGTGCTACTGGAATTAATTTAGTATCAAAAGCGCATATTTCTGGAGGCTGCGTACACTCTCACACGTGGCTTAGACAGAAAAACACGAATTTGGCACATCAGTGACGGGTTATTACCCTCTATTCGGCTGTTTGACAGGAGGAAACAGTCAGTGGCTCTTCCTCAGCAGAGTGACTCACTGTGCGTCATAGAGCTGAAGATCAGCCCACTTGTACGTACGTACAGTCAATTCTCATTAAAGTCATGTCGTTTCGGAGGGCGGCCAGACTGGCGTTCGGGTTCGTCGGTGGTTCTGCGGTGCTAGTGTGCGCGGCGGTCGCGGCAGACAAGAACGGGTACTTCGGAGAGCGCTTCCGCCTCAGAGATACCTCAAATGCCGTGCATGCAGCACAACCTTCGGCATGGCCCACTGCGAACGGCTGGGATTATAACTGGGACAGGTAAGGGGTTATGTCTGCATTGTACATTAACTATTTAACCTAAAGTTTAATCGAAAATTATTTAAAATAAAATTTGAATTAAAGGAGTAAGGTGGTACCTTTCTCATAATTTCTCTCATCCCATGTGTATGCCTTTCTTTCATCTGAACACAAATTAAGATTTTCTGAAGAATATCTCTGTCAGCTCTGGACGTTCATTTAAATTGAATGGTGACCAAAACTTTGAAGCTCTAAAAAACACATAGAGGCTGTTTTAAAGTAATCCATATGACTTCAGTGGTGTAATCCATGCCTTCTTAAGCAATCCAATCGATTTTGGATAAGAACAGACCAAAGCTCTCCTTTTCCACTAAATCTTGACAGTCTCCATGGTGATCATGATTTCAAGCTCAATTATGTTTCTAAGCGCCATCTAGCGCTCTGTGCAAGCGCTAGAAAGTGTAAGATTAAGTCAAGTTTGAAATTATGATCCTCTCTTGAAACTGCAGTGGCATGATGTACAGTGAAAAAGGAGTTACATTTTGGTCTGTTCACACACAAAACTGACTGGATCGCTTCAGAAGACATAGATTAAACCACTGGAGTCTTATGGATTACCTTTATGCTGCTTTTTGTGCTTTTTGGAGCTTCAAAGTTCTGGCCACCATTCACTTGCATTGAATGGATCTAGATGAGTGAGATAATCTTTTAAAAATCTGTGTTTGTATTTTGCAGAAGAAAGAAAGTCCTACACATCTGGGATGGCATGAGGGTGAGTAAATGATGAGAGAAGTCAAAGTCCTTTTTGTGTGAAATATTCCTTTAATACCATGTTACTTTTATATGTATCATGGTATTAAGGATTTTCCAAATTCATGTACCAAGGTACTTTCATGCTACTTAAAAGAATACCATATTATTTGTCTGAAAAGCATGATATTGACATGGGACAGTCATCCTGAAGTAAATGGTGATAATTTGTGTATCACCCCATTTAATGTTTGAACCTATGAATCTTTGACTTAGAAACCCAGATATTTAACCAGTAAGCCTCAATACACCTAGAACTGAAAAGCATGTGGAACTGAAACAATTTGGGCTTAGACTTGGTTCATTGTCATTAATACAGTGCAGTGGTCGTAATTTATGTCACTGTGTCAATTGCTGCTGTCTGTCTGATCAGTCTTTTGTCCCTTTCAGACGTGACCCCTCCTCCATGGTAAATGGGAAGAGAAAGGAGAGTGCTGGTGACAACGGTAGTCCAGACACTGAGAACAACATACCCAAAGCCACACGTCACATCTTCCTCATCCGACACTGTCAGTACAATCTCAACGGGAACGGAGACAAAGAGAGGGTCCTCACTCCTTTAGGTACTGATCTCTTAGCATATTTTAAAGTAATAAAAGTACTGACCCACCACTGGTTTAGTCTACTCCTTTAGAGATGACGCTGAATAATATTGGGACAATAACCCACTAGTCTGTCATTAATTTGTGTGCTGTTTCTGTCTGTGCTGCAGGTCGTGAACAGGCTGAGCTGACGGGACAGAGATTGGCAGCTCTGGGACTAAAGCATGACCTGCTCATCCACTCGTCTATGACCAGAGCTACAGAGACAGCCAACATCATCAGCAAATACCTGCCAGGTACAGTTTCATTTTGAAGAGTTAAACCTTTGATTTCAACCTTTAATAATGTTTATGTTCTTCAGCTATATCACTGTGTGTTTGTTTCAGGGGTGGAGCTTGTGAGCTGTGATCTGCTGCGAGAGGGTGCACCCATAGAGCCAGTACCTCCCGTCAGCCACTGGAAACCTGAGGCTGTGGTCAGTACAACATTTATAGTTAACACGCATTTGAAGTCTTTTAGTCCCCTCTTCATGTGTTGTTTGCTTCTGGGTCTTAAGTTCATTTGTACCAATTAATGTTTTTGAGTTTCTGTTGATGGTCATAACAGAAGCATAGTTGAGGGTACAGTGATTCTGCTGGTGGACAATAACCCACAATAAAACCAGCCCAAATCTCTTTGAACATCAATCAGTCCATGTGGCAGTTTAATTCATCTTTACTGTTGGTGATCCTAAAGCCAGCTGTTAGTCTGTGTAATACAAAGGAGAGGTTTAGCAGAATGTCCAGACTGCTCTTTTCCATACAATGACAACGTACTGTTACAAAGACTAAAGCTCCAAAAAGGACAAAAACAGCACCATACAAGATTCTGTATTTCTTGATAATTATGTGTTTGCTCTAAAATGGCTCAAAACTGATTGTAACGGGTTAAGGATGGACAAGGAGGAGGTGGAAACCGGCAGAACAGTCAACATAAACTTTAATAACATAAACTCAAAGACACACACACAGCGGCTGCCTGTGTGTGTGTGTCTCTCTCCTCTTTCCCGGGTTGCAGCACCAATGTAACAAGTAAGGGATGGGCAAGGAGTCAACGTAACTTTAATTACGTAAATGAACTTACAAAAACATAAACACACGCACTCGCACACACACACACACACACACACACACACACACACAGTGCCCGCATGTGTCTCTCTCTCTCTCTCGAACTGGCGCTCCCGGCTTGTCTTTATCCCCCTCCTAGCTGATTACGACAAATCAGTGCATGTGTCGTCACAGTCCAGCAACACCCTCCTCCTCGTAACACTGAATTTTTCTTACTTTCTTTTTTAAATCAGAGGAACCTTAATTTCATCCAAATAGACATTGTAGCCAAGTAGATGACATTTTTAAAGGCATTGGATAAAAATCTATTTAAAAATAAAGGCATATTTCCTGCAGATGTTACCTAAATGAGCACAAGGGAGAATGAGATTGAATCATTTTTATTGATGTGCACTTTTATGTACAATGATACATGGTAGTTAAAAAAACATTATTTACTTGAATATATTTTTATTAAAACCCTTTTGGTGAATGAACAAGGTGTGCAAACACTACTTGACTATTTACTTAAACTTAGTTGAACATTGCATAATACCAAATTAATACTGTGGGACCCAAAGTTTTTTTTTTATGTCATATATTTCTGTACTATTTACTTCACCTTCACCTGGAGCTTTTATTTTGACACTGGAAGTGCAGTGTGTACTTAACAATGTTCTACATCTGGTAAACGCAGACATCACCTCCTCTGTTATATTGTGCAGCCTTTGTAGATTTGTATTTTACCTTGTATCAGTTACTGATGCTTGAATATGCAGTGCTTTTTTCTCACAGTGCATGTGAACTGCTCTAAATGCGCTAAAAAAAAACACATGCCCATGAGTGCCACGTGTGCACAGAACAACGTGCCACTGGTTTATTCTTAAGTGTGTACAGACTTTTTTTTCAGCCTTTAATCGCAGTCTTTTGCAGTCTAATAATCAAATATGACCATATCGCCATTTTAATGTTAGTTTGATTAATTGTGCAGCCCTAAAGGATTGTGAAATTAGTCTACTAAGCACATTTAAATCATTGCAATTATTCATGAAATTGCTTAATTTTATATTTTCATCCCGATCGTATCGTGAATATTCAATATATCGCCTAGCCCATCATATGACTCTATGCTATGTTCCAGGTCTCATTAAACATTAAACCTGCCAACTTTTGTTGAATGGAACAGAGCAGTCTGGACATTTTGCTAAACATCTCCTTAAATGAAATTATGACCTAATTTAAAAGTTTGGGTGAACTATTCTTTTAAATGCTGATGTTTGATGGAGAATGTTTAATGCTGATGTTTGAGTGTGGTTTGGTCATGGGGGCACTGTGGACTCCTGCCTCTTCTCACATGGATGGTTGTGAAACACTTGTGCCGGTTTCAGCAGTACCATGAGGACGGCGCACGGATCGAGGCAGCGTTCCGCCGCTACATCCACCGAGCTGACGCCAAACAGAAGGATGACAGCTACGAGATTATCGTCTGTCATGCAAATGTCATCCGCTATTTTGTGTGCAGGTTTGTGTTCGCATGCTACTCCGTGTATTCTTTTTATCTTGTTTTTTTTTCTTGATAAATGAAGACCAAAATGAAATCGTAAATGTTATTTTGCTTTTGTCACTTTGTGTTCTTTGCATGTGATTGCTAAAGCTGCATTCATTCCACAAATATGTGGAATTCGTGAAATCACTTTTTGCAACCACTTTTCTTTAGTGATGTTTGCTAACAAAAGTTTTTTTTACCCGTAAATGTTCTTCAGAAAACTTAAATCGAAAGTATTTTTTTATTATGGTAAATGGTCTACACTTTTATATTGAGTAACTTGGGAGCAACTTGGGGTTCAGTGTCTTGCCCAAGGACACTTCGGCATGTGGAGTCGTGTGGGCCGGGATTCGAACCACCAACCCTGCGATTATTGGCTGACCCGCTCTACCAACTGAGCCACAGCCGCCCCAAATTTGTATTATTATTTAAAAAAATGTTTCTCTCCAATTTGGAATGCCCAATTCACAATGCACTCCAAGTGCTTGAGGTGGTGTAGTGACTCTCCTCAATCCGGGTGGCGGAGGACGAATCTCAGTTGCCTCCGCGTCTGAGACCGTCAATCCGCGCATCTCATCACGTGTCTTGTTTGGCGCATTACCGCGGATACATGGCACGTGTGGAGGCTTCACGCTATTCTCTGTGGCATCCACGCACAATTTACCACGCACCCCATCGAGACTGAGAACCACATTTTAGCGACCATGTGGAGGTTACCCATTGTGACTCTACCCTCCCTAGCAACCGGGCCAATTTTGTTGCTTGGGAGACATGGCTGCAGAGTAGGTTATATATTTTTTTTTTTTTTAAGATATTATCCTAAAAGTCTTGAATTTGTGTGTGTGTGATGTATGTATGTGTATATACAGTGTGTGTGTGTGTGTATATATATATATATATATATATATATATATATATGCCTCCCAAACATATATATATATATATATATATATGGCCATGGGAGTTTGTGACTGCTGAACCATTTTTGTGTAGATTTAGCCACATGTTTTGGATCATTATCCTGCTGAAAGACCCAGTGATGACCCAGCTTCAGCTTTCTGGCAGAGGCCATCAGGTTTTTATTTAAAATGTCCTGGTAGTTCAAAGTGTTCATAATGCCATGCACCTTAACAAGGTTCCCAGGGCCTTTGGAAGAGAAACAGGCCCACAGCATCACAGATCCTCCACCATACTTCACGGTGGGCATGAGGTGCTTTTCGGCATACTCCTCTTTTGTTTTACGCCAGACACACTTAGAGTGTTTGTTGCCAAAAAGCTCAATCTTAGTCTCATCTGACCAAAGCACACGATCCCAGTTGAAGTCCCAGTGCCGCTTAGCAAACTCCAGACGTTTACGTTTGTGAGTGTTAGTGAGAAAAGGCTTTTTCCTTGCATGCCTCCCAAACAGCTTGTTGGCATGTAGAGAGCGTCTGATGGTTGTTTTGGAGACTTTGTGACCCCAAGATGCCACTCTTTGATGAAATTCTGTGACAGTGAGCTTAGGACTTTTTTTTACTTCTCTTACCATCCTCCTCACTGTGCGTTGTGGCAAGATAAACTTGGGACCTCTTCCAGCCTTGTTTGTCACTGTTCCAGTTGTCTTGTAGCCATTGCCTGACTTATGAAGGTCGACACACATCTGCCTTACTTGAATGGTGTGTTCTCTTGTCTTTGCCATGTTGACAAATGGGTAAGAGAATTAGGCCTCTGTGTCACGTCATATTTATACCCCAGGGAAACAGGAAGTCATGAATTACTAATTAAAAGTTCCTAGATACCCTGACCAACTTTAGCAACTACAGAAAAATATATTTAAAAAAAAAAATCAGTTAAATTTTTCAGCGGAATTGTTAGGGATGCCAATAATTGTGGGACACATGATTTCAAGTTTTTTTTTTTTTCTAAATGTGTGGTAATTTTTTTTTTACCGCCAAAGTAATGTACTTAAATAAAAGGTTGGATTTTTCTCTTTTTTTGCATTTGGGTTCTATGTTGTTTAAAAAAAAAAAGGAGAATTTTTAGAAGTCCTCGACCACATTTTAAACAGGGGTGCCAATAATTGTGGAGGGCACTGTGTGTGTGTGTATGTGTGTATATATATATATAATATATATATATATATATATATATATATATATATATATATATATCCAACCATAAGCAAATCAGATTTGCCCATTGTATAATCTGTTTTTTGTACATATTTTGTCTTATAAAAAGTGTTCTCCAAGACCATTAGAATAATTTAAACATTTCTGTACCAGGGCTTTGCAGTTTCCTCCAGAGGGCTGGCTGAGGATTGGCCTGAACAATGGCAGCATCACATGGCTGACAATTCGGCCCAGTGGCCGAGTGGCTCTCAGAGCTCTGGGAGACTCTGGCTTCATGCCTCCGGATAAACTCACTCGGACTTGACATCCTAAATCTAAACCATCATGGCCTCGTTACAGACTAGACTGAAAGATTAGTGGAATTGATAGCTGTCAGAGGTGCAAGCGTCACGAAATTTCTTATAATGGCTACTTAATTTTAGAAATACCTTTTTTAGAGTCACAAATTTCAATAATCTTAAGAATTTCATTGGGTTAGTTCATCCAAAAGTGAAAATTCAATTTCTTACCCTCATGTAACTCCAAATCTTTACGACCTTTTCTGTGAAAAGGATACATTTTCAGAATGTTAATGCTGCTCTTTTGTCCATAAATCAAAAGGGAATGGGGACTGAGGCTGTCAGTTACATTCAGCCTAGCATTTCCTTATGTGTCACATGGTTGAAAGTCATACAGGTTTAGAACAACATGAGGGTGAGTAAATAATGATAATTAAACATTTTAGGTGACAATTTCCTGAAAGGGATTGTGAATGAGTTTGATACCTCTGCCCACTGTCAGCGTTGCTATTTTTAAATAAGCAAGGAAAGAGATATTGATATGTCCTCTATTTGACAAGAACCCTCCTGTGCCATGCTTGCCATTTGTAACCGTGATGAAAAGGTTGTATTAACCAGCAAGTGTACTTTTTTATATGTTCAAAACAAGGTCTTTTTTCCAGGAGTTCCAGTAATGCAAACTCTGGAGGCCTTGTCTTGACAGTTGGTGTCATATACACTGTTTACGTGGATTTATGTTTATGAATGTTTTAAAAGAAGCGTGTGAATTTTTCTTCTGAATTGTGAGAATCATGCATTTGCATGAGGTCGATTACAACTCTGAAAATGTTTGTAGATTGTTGTTTGTGCACACAAAGAAAACCGGCAGTCAAGTTTTTTTCATTGAGTCGTTGAATAGTGTTTCGTTTTTTTTTTTTGTCAAATGATGGATAAGTGAATCTTATGAAGAAATTTCCAGGTCATATTTCACCCCAAAATCAAAAGGGAAGAAAAATAAATTATATTTAGCATAAGAAATAAATTTTAGTTTGAATTGCAACAGTATTTTCATGACAAATAAGCACATTTTACCCAATTCTCAGGATCATACTTTAATTTGGGAAAATAATTATATGTATTTTATCCAGTTTTCAACTGTCCAGTTCTTGTGAGCCTGTGTCCACTGCAACCCGACGTGGTCTTCTGCAGTTGTAGCCCACCCACCTCAAGGGGCAACATGTTGAGAGATGTTATTCTGCTCACTAGAATTGGACAGAATGGTTATCCAAGTTACCGTAGCCTTTTTGACAGTTTGAACCTCCCTGTTGACCTCTCTCGTCATCAAGGACACATAACTGATGCTCACTGGATGTTTTTTGGTTTTGGCACCATTCTGAGGTTGTGAATGAAAATCCCAGGAGATCAGCAGTTATAGAAATACTCAAACCAGCCCGTCTGGCACCAACAATCATGCCAAGGCTGAAATCACTGAGATCACTTTTTGTTTTTCCATTCTGATGGTTGATGTGAACATTAACTGAAGCTCCTGACCAGTATCTGCATTATTTTATACATTGCACTGCTGCCACATGATTGGCTATTTAGATAATTGCATGAATATGTACAGGTGTATCTAATCAATTGCTCCGTGAGTGTTTTATTTATATTTATATATATATATTTATAATATTGTATTCAACAAACCATTTTTTTTTTTGGGGGGCATGACTAGGATATTTGTTGATTTAATGGTTAACAAAAATATATAATAATAGGACAAAATATGAACATGTGCTTGGTTTTCTTTTCAGATCAAGAAAGTCAGTAAACTTACAAGACTGTGCAGTTTATTTACTTGTTCGTCAATAGAACATCAAATACTTTGATGTATACTGTAATAAAATAAGACTAGAAATGCATGCAACGAAAAGGCCAGGACAACAAAAATATCAAAATTCTCAACAATAAACAGACTCCTTTTCAATTCAACAGTGTTGGCACTGCAAAGCGTTATTTTTAACCAAACGTAAGGCTGGCATTAATACAACACTAGCAATAACTAATCTGTTCTCATACAATCTTGTTTAAGAGGTATTCAGACACTGCATATGGCAA
Organism: Xyrauchen texanus; assembly: GCF_025860055.1. Lineage (NCBI taxonomy): Eukaryota > Metazoa > Chordata > Actinopteri > Cypriniformes > Catostomidae > Xyrauchen > Xyrauchen texanus. Next base: position 11,308,895 of record NC_068279.1, read on the forward strand.
TTCTACTGTACTGTATTTTAAACTCGTAAATAGAAGGGGAGGGGGTCTATTTAGCTTGAATGTGGTCTGTGCATCCTTTATACACAGAGGACCTTCTAAACAGATCGTAATCAAAGGCACTAAAGCTTAAAGCAAAGATCAACAGGCCAGCATTACACTTAAGATCTATTATTTGTGCCCATCATCTTCAAAGTACCACAAAGAATGTTCTGAACTCATTTCCTTGAGTGTTCTTCACAAAGCTGAGCAACCGTGACCTTTTCTGTGGAGGGCAGCTGTATAACAGACTCATCCATCTTTGATTCCAGAAGAAATGGGGTGAATTGTGCGAGTTCTGGTAAACTGATCCGTTTCAAAAGCAAATGAGAGATGCAATGTCAGCCATTGATTATGGGATGTGGGATAATGATCTATGCACACATTTCAGAATGCATTTACAACACTCTGGATCCATAATGTAGGATTTACAGTTATGAAATTTATTCAACATCTGTACCAATTTACCATCCATAGTCATAATAAATCAACTGTGGTCAAAATGAACCATCAAACACAAAAACAAATTAAAAGTTCAAAACAAATACATACTTAGAAATAATAAATCACATTTATTGAATTTAAAAATAAAAAAAGGGGAATCATTTCACAAGTCTTTCTTAATAGACCTCATATTTTTGACCAAACACCTAAGGCTGCTGTTAATGCATGAATAAACACCCACTATTGAGTTGTAAAATTTCAGAGGTTGGTCTTTACTCTTAGAAATGTAAGGCAGTTCCCCAATTACAGAATAAAAACAACATCTGGCAGTCATTTTACTTTTTTTTTTTTTCCTCTTTAAAACACCCATTAAAATCAGCATATTGTGCTACTGACAACAACAAAAATAATTCAATAATTTACTACTTTATCATTTTAAATTATCTCTGGATTTACGTGTTTACATATTCAATATCTTTTTTCCTATCATTTAAAATCGCTGTTAAATTAAAAAAATCCTAATTTTCCCTAAACTATACAGCTTTGTAAATCGTTATCCACAGATACATTTCCCCAAGCATACATACATACATACATACATACGAAACAAAAAGAAAAAGTTAGAAAAAGTCTATACGTCCATCACAGATTAACACACTGGATGTCATACACAGAAGTACCGTATATACTGTATATATACTGATTCAGGAACCCCTGGGAGAAGTGCATATTATTTGAATTGTGTTCTATACTAGAACCTAAGAGCTTACAAACTGAAACAGGGCCTGTTGCGAGATCCTAACAGCGATTTCGACTGCACATACAGACCAGTTTGAGCAGATTCAAATCTCTCTTCAAATCTTCCATTATGACATCATTCTCTTTGGCGACATTCCATCCTTTGAAACAGCTCAGGCTGAGTTTGTCATTTCAGACAGTTATTAACTGGTAGAAATTCAGGACGGGACTAGGCAGCATAGAGAGCATTTGTTAAATGGGAGCATCGCCGAATTGTTTGAGACGAATGCGTTGGATGTAGCTTACAGGGCTATAGTTTGAATGAGCGGGGCTGTAGCGTCCAGGGCTGCAGAAATCTGGTGAGCCCATGTGACGAACTGGACTAAAACGGCTCACAGGGAACATGTGGTTGCTTGCTGGAGTGCCAGGGGTTACAGAGTGTGGCCTGAAATGGCTCTTGCATACAGCAGGAGTCTGCCAGCTGAAAACATACAAATTAAGAGGTCTTAGTAAACATCAGCATTTCTCACAGTTGTCCTTCAAGACGTTCTTTACATGGACTTTCCACTTTATTTGTTGATTAGCAGCAAAAAATAAAAGAACAAGACAAGAAAACAACAACATTAGAGAAATATGTGCAGGAGAGCTTTGAAAAACCTCTTATTTTAATTGTTCTTGCTTTTGTGAAATAAGAGGACAATATACTAAGAAATGCTTTAATGGGGGGCCTGGGTAGCTCAGCGAGTATTGACGCCGATTACCACCCAAATTGGCCCGGTTGCTAGGGAGGGTAGTCACATGGGGTAACCTCCACACAGTCACGATAAGTGGTTCTCGCTCTCAATGGGCACATGGCAAATTGTATGTGGATCGCAGAGAATAACATGAGCCTCCACATGCTGCGAGTAGGGTTGCAACGGTATGAGATTTTCACGGTATGATAACGGTCTCAGAAAATATCACTGTTTCACGGTATATGGTATTACACAATTACTATTATTAGTGAAAACAGAAGGATTATTTATTTATTTTTGAGCAAACACTTTATTATAATTGAAACTTGAAACCATTTATTTTATTGAAGTATGTGTAAAAATTTCCCTTTTGAAAATAAAATAAATAGAATAAATAAGAAAGCTAACAGAATTATAATAAACAGAATTATAAACATGATAAAAAAATAGCATGTAACTATAACATGTTATATAACTAAAGCATGTTAGTTTACATGTTAAATGAACTACTAAATGAAAAATAACATCAGCTGTGTGTGCTTTTAAAGTAATGTCCTATGATTATTAATAATTAACATATATTGCTCCTGTCTGTACCTTTATCTCAGTGCTTCTCATCTGGTTTTGCATTGGACATAAAGTGTCGACCTTCCATAGATTAAACATAACCTGTATTTAATGTATCCTGGGTTGCATTTCCTTTTGTGTTGTATAGTTTTGTTCATGGTTTTCCAGTACAAGGACATGCATCAAGTGACATTATTTTTGTTGATTATGTCAACAACAAAATCTAGAGGAAGTTGTCTCTCCCCCTTTTAAAAATTGAAGAGCATATTTACTTATATGAGCCCATTATTATCCCGTTTGTTAGCTAATATTACATATCTATACACATATTACACAGAAGGAAAGGCTTCTCATTACCATGGTTAGGTCAGTGTGCTAGTCTTAAATAATAGAAACAATAAATTAATATATATTTATGAAAAATAGATTCCAGCTGAAACACATCTTGAAACTTTAACTACAACTGCCACTGTTGATATAAAATGAGGTCTAATAGATTCTACCTTTAGATTATTTCATATGAAACTGTTAAACTGTTTTAAAATGAAAAAGTTACTTTTGCACATGTAAAAATCCTGAAACAAAAAGGTGATGCGTGTACTTATTAATATTTTTAACTATTTTGGTAAAGGGGTCACATCGGGCTGTAAGAAAACAACAACATTAGTAGTGTATGGGGCGCCACATTGTATTCCTTTTGAGATACAATGATCTGCATTGATTTGGTTTTTGTAACTTTTAAGCCCAGAAATAGTTGTGTACTCAATTTTCTGAAGTGTATCTGTGACTAATGAGACTATTCTGCAATTGCCTAAAGTATTGTATTGATCTACAAACGATAGATACTTTTCTATCAGGCATTAAAAAACTGAATAAAGGCTGAGCTTATAAATGTATTTTGCCATCTCTACTTCCCTGTTAATATATGATTAAATTAACACTCTCTACATCAGGGGTCTGTTATAATTAAAAAAAAGAAAAATTACAGAACTTTTAATGTTTGTCGCAAAGCGGGCGAGTTTACTTATTTTTTTTCTAAAACATTACCCGTTTACATGCTAAAACGGTCATGCGGGTCTCCTCGATGGATTAACTTTCAGCACACAGCTGAATAACACAGACTGCATGACTATGATAAATGATTACTGCAAGAGTTAGATTAACATACAGGTGCGAAGGGACTTCAACATTTCACAAATAAAAAATACATATATATATATATATATATATATATTCGTCTCTGGCTTGCTTTTGCTCGCATGTCAATGATGAAGAGATCTACTTTTATATTTAATTTAACCACTGAGAAGGTTTACCTGCAAAATTAGTAGCACCAAACATCACAAGCAGCCTCAAGAATGGACACAGAGTAGCCGTATAACATTTTTCCTTGAGCAGAATTTTGCACTACAGATCGCAAAATTTTAAGCAAAAGGGGGAAAGCGAGAGACAGAAAAAGCGCACTCGTGTGCATGGTTGCCACATTCAACAAAATAAATAGAAGATTATAACATATCCAATTTACGCAAGTATAAATCTCAAACTGGGGGTGTTGCGTCTCTTATCTGGCAACCCTGAGCATGTTAAACGCTTGTGGAGACGCATTAGGTTAACTGAAATATCCAATAGATTATTTTTTTTTAAACGCTTTTACGATAAATGAGCCGTGGGCCACATTAAACCATGTGGAGGGCCTGATCCAGTCCGCGGCCTGTAAATTGCCCAAATCTGCTTTAGCTGTTTGCGAGATAATCATTAAATCGGCCTCGGCAGTCTTAAATAGTAGATCACTTGGGCGGCCGCCGAAATATCTTCAATGGGAGAACCATGGCATTGTTCTTTCCCTGCTGTCCAAATAGACCAGTTGAGAAACACTGCTTTAACTCACACGCACTCGCCTTGCTTCTCTCTGACATTTTCTCCGCTGCGTGGGTGTGTGTCGCAAGACGGAAAGGAGATGACAGAGAATCTCACATGCGCATGCACGTGAGATTCTCTGTCCGGTTGCATTTTTTTCTCAATACCGTAGATAAAGCAAATGTACATGGTATGATAACCATCAATTTTCAAAACTTGGTATACCGTGAAACCGCAACCCTAGCAGCGAGTCTCCGCGGTGTCATGCACAACAAGCCACGTGATGTGCGGATTGACTGGCTCAGAAGTGGAGGCAACTGAGACTCATCCTCCGCCACATGGATTGAGGTGAGTAACCATGCCACCACGAGGACCTACTAAGTAGTGGGAATGGGGCATTCCAAATTGGGAGAATAGAGATTATAAAAATAATGCTCTAACGTTTGCAACCACGGGCCCTCCTCAGACCACCCGCACCATTTATGAAAACTAAGCTGCAAAAATTGGTAAATCAGAAATCACAATGGTTTTTAAGTCACAATCATGAGTAGTTGTGCAACGATCAGGACGTTTGAGGTTGAAAACTTTTTTACCAACTTTTATAAGTTACAAAGTATGTTGCAGGTACATATTAATGCCTCACTGTAAAATTACCTTAAAATGTACATAAATTGTGAAATGCTAACATTTATTTGGATTGAAAACAGTTAAATATCGTCACTATTAAATATCATGATCATATGACTGGCCACGTTTACATAGGCAGACCAAGTTGCAAAAATACTCAATAGGTTTTCAGAAGTATGTATAAGGCCAGTACATTGAGGTTAGTCAATCATGATGGATATCTTAAAGGTACAGTAGCAAAAACAGCCTGTAATAAGGAAGAGAGGGTGAAAAACTTGAAACTAAATTAACCTACCTAAATAAAACTAACCTCGACTTTCATAAAAAAATTTAATGCGAGATAAGTGTAGAATATGTCCCTTTTGAAATCTTATTTAGGACCTTTTAGTAAAAAGGCTAACACACACACAAATACACGAAAGCCGGAGCAAACATGTTTGCTATACAGATAACTATACCTACCTTTGCATTTCTAAGTTGGAGTATGCCTGAACTGTGGTCTTCCATTTGTGAATGCTGGGAAACTTCAGAGGGTCAATGTCTGTAACCTGTAAAGCCAACAAAACCTGCCTGTCCAACTTGGTGGGCGAATCCCTGTTTGAAAGAGGGAAAGACTAATTATTTTATGTAATCAAAAACTTCAAATAAATCTCGCTGCAACTCAGAAGGTCCAAATATCACATAAGGCATCATAAAAGTAATCCAAACGACTTCAGTGGTTTAATCAATATCTTCTGAATCAATGCAATCAGATTTGGGTGAGAACAGGCCAAACTGTAATTCCTTTTTCTCTATAATTCTTGACAGCATTCTCCATGACAATTGTGATTTTAAGCTTGATTACACTTCCTAGCACCATATAGCGCTCTGCGCATGTGTCAAGCACTTGGAAGTGTAATCGAACGTGAAATCATGATTGTACATCTTGCCATTGCAGCCTCTAGGCACAATGAAAAAGGAATTATATTTTGGTCTGTTCTCACCCAAATCTGATTGAATCGATTCAGAAGACATAGAGTTTTATGGATTACTTTGAAGGTCCAAATATCACAAAGCATCAGAGTTCTGATCACCATTCACTTGCATTGTATGGATCTACAGAGCTGAGATATTCTTCTAAAAATCTACATTTGTGTTCAGTCATACATATCTGTGATGGCATGAGGGTGAGTAAATGATAATTCTTCATAAATTATTTCATTTTTGGGTGAACTATCCCTTCAACAACATGGAAGCATGTAATATTTTCAGTGTGATTGGTCGACTTCATTAATCATGCATGTATACACCACCCTAATCAGACCATAACGGACCTCGGCATAATGCTCAGGTTAATAATAGAAACGGTCTCCTTTTTCTTTAAATACCCATAGTAAAGCGTTAGTAACATAAATAGAAACTCCCTCACAAGTCAAAACCAAGAGAAAATAGAAAAATGGCACACACGTCCCAACAGCCTCCAAAGTAAAACGTTAACAAAAAATAAATTAAGCTCCACCGCTGGCTTAATGTCAGAGCAACAATAATGTAACAGTTAAACTTGACAGTTACAGGCACAAATCATTTGGATAGGCTATAAATGGGAAAATCAAACCTTCACCACTCCTTGTACCATAATAATTCAAATAGACTGCTAATTATTGCTTCAACCTGTGCATGTTTCAAGTATACAGCAAACATGGCCAACATTTGGGAAGTGATAATTTTGACAAACTTTGCGAGTTAAACTGTAATAATCATTTATCATTGCAAATACATGTCAGAGGGCCCCTCTCGCTCACACAGTATCAGGTTTTAAAACTCAGCCCATTGCTTTTTAGTAATCACGCAAGGCCATACTGCGATTTCAATCTTAATTCAACCAATCATGTAGTCTTAATGGACACCCATGTCTCAGAAGTCATAGTCTGCACTGTGCTTTTTTTTCTTCTTCTATGCCTTAATTTTCTGATCTAAACTGGAAAAACATCTAGACAGTTTTTTAATGTCTAGTCTCTATCTGCAGGGGTTTATGAGGACACGCACAAATTGTTTGATCTCATTTAACATAACATGGGATCACATTGAACTGTTATGATGGTGTCTTGTAATGATTGTTAGAGTGGTGGTGGCATAGTGGGCTAAAGCACATATCTGTTAATCAGAAGGTCGCTGGTTCGATCCCCACAGCCACCACCATTGTGTCCTTGAGCAAGGCACTTAACTCCAGGTTGCTCTGGGGGGGATTGTCCCTGTAATAAGTGCACTGTAAGTCACTTTGGATAAAAGCGTCTGCCAAACGCATAAAATGTAAGTTACAAATTTAATGGTTGGTGGTGCTAGAGGGTATGAGAGGCCAAGCCAATTTATTTTCCAGTTTCACAGAGACAAAGATAAGTCTCTCTCACCCTTCAATGAAGAGTCTTTTTGCCATTCTGGGAGGTGTCCTCAATATGAAGTCCTGAGAGCTGTCGAGAGATCTGTAAGAACTGGAAGACCCTGAGGAGCTGAGATCTCTCCCCCCACGATCCCAGGACTTTGACCTGGCACAGATTGTGCGATCTCCCCCTGGAGCCTCCACAGTCCTTTGGCTCAACGGTTCTAGCCACTCATTGGCTAGAAAGTATTCATCTGAACTTGCGCTGGACCTCACATCTTCCGTTCTACTTTCCCCTTCATCCTTCTCAGTTGCTCTTAACAGCGACGTCCTGTCCTTCTCAAACACAGAGTCGTCTTCAGAGGACAACGAGAGATGGCCCAGCCCAGACGAGAGCTCTGTGGCCAGGGCGTCTCTGTGACGTTTCCCTCCACTCCTTCTCCTCTCTCGGTTTGTCCTTTCAGGCTCATCAAGCAGAGACATCCTCTCAAACTCTGCCATTAGGTTGGAGATGGGTGACAGCATACTGGAATTGGAGGAGCCGCAGATGCGAGGGGATATTTTGTCCCCGTTTGGAGTCCTGTCCCCGGGGCCCTGCTCACACAGGCCGTTTTTACAAGTGGAGAGTAAAGAGTTCTCAGACAGCAGAAGATCCTGCTCTGCTGCTGCCTCTATGAGATCAGCGCTGTGCGAGACAGGGAGGATGTGAAACTCTAGACCCCCTACCGCCCCCTGCAGGCTATCTTTGGAGCATACAGCAGAGATGCTGGTGAGAGCGGCATTCTGCCGGTTTTTGATCTCCTCCAGACTGATATCATCACCCTCATCCAGAAATGCCCCCACAGAGATGGAGTTACAGAACTTTTTCAGTCTGCCTGAAATTTAAATGAGAAATATGAAGGGAAATGCTCTTTAGAAATCAAAGACTTTGATGTACTATGTACCCATACTACACACATAGTAGATACTGCATAAAATTTGCAACAGAAAGTTGCCTCCCCAATCCGGAATATGAGAAATTGTCATATAAATGTCACCAAAAGACTTTAAGCAGTGTTTATAGAAAAAAGAAAGAAAAAAAAATTCAAGTAGCATTACCTGGAGATGGGGTTCTAAACCTGTTGCTGGTTTCATTCTCTCCCGCCTCTTCATAAGTGCATTCCCTGAAGTCCTTTTTACTGAGGTATTCTTCAAGCATTTTCAGGCCTTCTGTAGATGACAGGTCCACAAAATTATCCAGAAAGTCCCAGTACTCTGCCCAGGGGTGACCAAGCTCACGAGCCAGATCTCTGCACATAGACAGTAAACATTGTTTAAAGGGAATGAAAATTCTCTCATATTATTGCCATCCCAGATGCGTATGATGGATGCGTAAGATTTTTAGAAGAATATCTCAGCTCTGTAGGTCCTTACAATGCAAGTGAATGGTGATCAGACAGCTGTATCTCCAAAAATCACATAAAGGAAACATAAAAGTAATCCATATGACTCCAGTGTGTAAATTCATATCTTCAGAAGTGATATGATAGGTGTAAGAAGCAGTTTAAAATGAAATTCCATTTTTTACTCTATATCTCCACTTTCATTTTAAGATGTGATAGTGAAACTAAACAGGCACCACTTTATACACTGGAGTCTAATGGATTACTTTTATGTTTCCTTTATGTGATTTTTGGAGATACAGCAGTCTGATTACCATTCACTTGCATTGTATGGACCTACAGAGCTGAGATATTTGTGTTCTGAAGAAAGAAAGTCATCCACATCTGGGATGGCATGAAGGTGAGTAAATGATGAGAGAATTTAAATGTTTGGGTAACTATCCCTTTAATGACATAAATAACACTTTAGTTAGTACGTTGAAATGTTAATTTATATGATAATAAACAGAAATTCCAGCTTGCTTTAATTAAAGGTAAGCACTCACCTGCCAACTCTTTCTGCCCCACGATCTGGGTCAGACTTTAAAATGCTGTGGAAATGATCAGCCCGTTCTCTGGGAGGTGTCTTCCATGCTCGTCTGAACTCATCAGCCTATAACAACACAAGTTTTGGAATCAAGAAGTGAAATTATTTAATCCTTATATTTGTTGACAGCTTTGCACAAAGCTCATAAATATTATACAAAACTCACTTTAGATGGACTTAAAGGCCCAGCATAGGCCCTGACTGCCATAACAGGATCCTTTGGGCTTCTGGGTAACCTTGTTGACAGGTTTTCCATTGGCTCAGGAGACCATGGAGCACCAATCACAGGTTGAGAGGAGTTATCAGTGGCTCTCAATAAGGGTATATATAATCGATCTATAGCCAATCAGAAATCAATGTTAGCATATACAAACTAATTTGCATTTTTACAAAATTATAATACAAAGTATCTCAAGACATACTGTGGCCTTACCTTCTAAATATTCATTTATCTTTTGCTTGACTTCCTGAACTTTACCTTTTTCTTTCATTCTTTCACAAATAAGCTAATTTAGGGAACATACAAGAGATAATTATTGATATATTATATCATAATAATGACTGATATATTATAGCATAATAATAATGACTGTTAATTGAGAAGTAATAAATTACAGAATCTTCTCCATAAAAAGCAATCATACTATGGTTACTGTACCTCAGAGGGTTTCTGGTTGTACTTGTTCTGGCAGTTCTTGTCTATGTCTGGATGAGAACATAGTATATTTACCACCTCTGGGCAGCCAAACTTGCACGCAAAGTGGAGAGGTGTCTCGAAACCCTATGAAAAACAGGATAAAACAATTAGTCCTTATGAGTACAAAATGCTTACATACTGATAATCTCTAAAATATAAGATAACTCAACACTCACCCAAAGATACATGTACAACCCTAATTCCGTAAAAGTTGGGACAGTACAGAAAATGCTAATAAAAAGGAGTGATTCGTAAATTATATTCGCCCTTTGCTATATTGAAAGCACTACAACAACATATTTTATGTTTTACCATTTTTCTTTTAAATGTACACTAATTTCAAATCAGATGATTGCAACATGCTCCAAAAGTTGGGACAGTCGAATGTTTACCACTCTGTTAAATCAACATTTCTTCAAATAACTCTTAAGCATTTGGGCACTGAAGGCGCAAGTTTAGCAAGCAATTCTGCAGGTCTTCAGTTGCGCAATCCTACGGGGCATTCATTACCATGTCGTGTTCTTCATAATGCACCACACATTTTCAATTGAAGATGGTCAGGACTAGTGGCAGGCCTATCTAGCACACAAAATCTCTGCTTACAGTAGTGGCCAAAAGTATTGGCAGTGACATAAATTTTGTGTTTTGCAAAGTCTGCTGCTTTAGTATTTGTAGATTATTTTCTATGGTATACTGGAAAACAATGATAAGCATTTCATAAGTTTTAAAGGCTTTTATTGGCAAAAACATTCAATATATGCAAATAGTCAATATTTACAGTGTTGACCCTTGTTCTTCGTAACCTCTGCAATTCACTCTGGCATGCTGGATATCAGCTTCTGGGCCAAATCCTGACTGATGGTGATCCATTCTTGCCTTATTAGTGCTCGGAGTTGATCACAATTTGTGGGCTTCTGCTTGTCCAATCGCCTTCTGAGGATTGACCACAGGTTCTCAATGGGATTAAGATCCGGGGAGTTGCCTGGCCACGGATCCAAAATTTTAATGTAATGATCTCCGAGCCACTTCATTATCACTCTTGCCTTGTGACATGGTGCTCCATCATGCTGGAAAATGCATGGATCATCACCAAATTGCTCCTGGATCGTTGGAAGAAGTTGCTCTTGTGGGACGTTTTGATACCATTCTTTATTCAAGGCAGTGTTTTTGGGCAGAATTGTGGGAGAGCCAATTCCCTTGGATGGAAAGCAACCCCACACATGGATGGTCTCAGGATGCTTCACTGTTGGCACAACACTGGACTCATGGTAGCATTCACCTTTTCTTCTCTGGACTATCGATTTTCCAGTTGTCCCAAACAGTCGGAAGGGGGCTTCATCAGAGGAAATAACTTTGTACCAGTCTTCTGCTGACCAATCTTTGTACTTCCTGCAGAATTTCAGTCTGTCCTTGATGTTTTTCTTGGAGAAGTGGCTTCTTGCTGCCCTTCTTGACACCAGGCCATTGCCCAAAAGTCTTCGCCTCACTGTGCGTGCAGATGCACTCACATTAATTACAGAATTGTGGTGACACAATTCTGTAGCTGACTCCTAAGGAGGAGACGGTCCTGGCACTTGCTGGACACTATGGGATGTCCTGAAGCCTTCTTCATTGCAGTTGAACCTTTCTCATTGAAGTTCTTGATGATCCGGTAAATGGTTCTTTCAGGTGCAATATTCTTTGCAGCAAATTTCCAAGCCCATGTTCATGATATCCATTACAGATTAATTAGTTTTTAGGACGGTGATGTCTGAGGGATCATAGATCACACACATTCAGAAGTGGTTTTCGGCCTTCCCCTTTACACACAGAGATTTGACCAGATTCCTTGAATTTTTTAAACAATATACTTGTGCTCTGTAGAGGGTGAAATCAGTGAACAAAATGCTTCCAATTTGTCTTTGGGGAACGTTGTTTTCAAAGCGCTGGATTATGTGCTGATGCATCTGTTGGCATATTGGCAAGCCTTGGCCCATCCTTGCTCTTGATGGACTAGAATTTTTTTTGGGCGGCTCCGTATATATTGCAAGACGATTTCCTCACCTGTTAACCCTTTGGGGTTTGAGGGAGTTTTGGGCCCAGGAGAAGTTTTCTGTACTGTATTCAGCACAAACTGGGCTACAATAATATGAGAGCAACATGTGTGTACATGTTTATATTTTTGAGAAAATAACGTTTATGCATGGTTTTTGAAAAAACTAAAATGTTAAGTAATTGAAATAAAGCCATATAACACATACTAAACCTTTGTCCACAAGCCATTTGAAAACTGGATATTGTATCCTAGAGTTTTTGCTACAAAATGATGTGAAAACCATCCTGATCACTCATTCATACAAAACAATTTAACTTTTGTAAGACACTTTTACTGTTAGAAAGGTCATGTGCGAGGCGGCGTGAACTATCATGAATATTGATTGTAATTCACACCGGAGGAGACAAAGGATCCTTCCCCTGGGCCTATCAATGAGGAATGTGACAGAAAGAGAATGAATGTGAGGAGAATTATCAAAATCAAGTTTCAAGTTAAAAGAAGTAATCGGACTATGCATTTTCTTTACATAAAGACTTTACTTAATTTTAGACCTACACTACCGTTTAAAAAGAAGTCTCGTCTGCTCACCAAGACTGCATTTATTTGATCCAAAATACAGTAAAAACAGTGATATTTTAAACAGTTTTCTATTTGAATATATTGTAAAATGCAATATCTCCTGTTTCAGATCACATTGTTATTTCAACTCATCAGATTGTTAGTAGTACTAAACTGCCCATGTCTTAACTTTTTTGGAGTGTTTTGCAATCATCTGATTTGAAATGTGTGTATATTTTAAAAACATAATACTAATAATTCAAAAGGCAAAACATCAAATAATGTGTTGTAGGGCTTTCAATATAGCACAGGTTGAATTGAATTTACAAATCACTCCTTTTTCTATTAGCATTTTCCATAAAGTCCCAACAGAATTGGGGTTGCATTTAAAATGGCAAACTTTACAATAATCTGTTATTCCTCATATTACCAAACATTGCATATTTGAAAGGGTTCCACTTACAGCTTTATCTGGCGTATTGAGATACAGGTCTACAATATATCGGATTCGTTTCTGCAGCATGCTCTCCTGGTCGTCTGGGTACATAAGTCGCATGAATTCTGGGTTCTCCAGAGTGTCCAACAAAAGCTGGACAATGCTTGGCTGATTCTCCTTAGCAGCCACATGCATCACATTATACCTGCAGCCCTCCTGTATATGTAAAGATTTTGCATTGAACCAGTGGAAAAATACATATAAAGTATTGTAACATATGTATGGGAGGACACACAAGTTTTTAACCTGACAGGTTGTTATTCAATTTATGCCACAGTGACGGATGTCACAATAACCATTAAATAAGGTATGTAGAAATATTTAGGATCAGTAACTGAATACATACAAGATACTCACTGCAGGTTAATTTGGGAAATAATTATAATTTGTTTTTTTAAAGCCATGACCATTTTCATAACTTGGAATAATAACGTTAAAAATCCAAAAGCTTGGCATATCTTGTGGAAAAACACAGGCACTTTATTTCAATACAAAAAAGCAGAGACTTCCAGCTTTAGCAGAATGCAAAGTTTTAACACTCAATAACCTCTATATACAAGGCTCAGCGATAAGGATTTTTTTATGCAGGTAGTAATTCAGGTTTTAACTGGCCCCACCAAAAAATACGTAAGATATAAAATATAAATATATACATACACCACAAATATATACATACATCAGCCACAAAATTAAAACCACCTACTTAATGCTGTGTAGGTCCCCCTCATACCACCAAAACAGCGCCAACTCGTATCTCAGAATAGCATTCAGAGATACTTTTCTTCTCACCACAATTGTACAGAGCGGTTATCTGAGTTACAGTAGACTTTGTCAGTTTGAACCAGTCTGGTTAATCAGTATTTCTGTAACTGCTGATGTCCTAGGATTTTCACGCACAACAGTCCCTAGAATTTACTCAGAATGGTGCCAAAAACGAAAAACATCCAGTGAGCGACAGTTCTGCGGATGGAAATGCCTTGTTGATGAGAGAGGTGGCGCTGTTTTGTCGGCACGAGGAAGACACACACAATATTAGGCAGGTTTAATGTTGTGGCTGACTGGCGTATGTGTGTATATATGTGTGTATATGTGTGTATATATGTATATATATATATATATATATATATATACATATACATACATACATATATATATATATATATATATACATACATACATACACACCAGGGATGCACCGAAATTTCGGCCGCCGAAAATGGCACTTTCGGTTTTTGGCCGAAAGAGAAAAAAGGCTGAAAATATATACCTCCTCGCCCCACCCCTCAGTGCTCAGATTTCACTCTGGATCGATCTAGCCCTTATCACGGCGCTATCCAACAAAGGCCGATCATGTCAGCGGTGTGGAAATTCTTCAAAGTTTCTGATAAGGACATAAAACAAGCTATCTGCAGTGTTTGTTCAGCAGAAATTTCAAGAGGGGGTACGGTGCCAAATAACTTTTCCACGACAGGTTTGATACACCACCTAAAAACACGACATCCAATTCGATATACAGAGTACAGCAAGAGATTCTACAGGAAAGCGCCCCGATCAGCAGCAGTGCCACAACTAAAGACTTATCTAGCTGAACTACCCATTGCCAGAAAAGACAATCCCCTTGACTACTGGCGCATGAACAAAGACTGCTTTCCTTTGCTTGCGCGGATTGCATACAGGTATTTATCTGCCCAAGCACCAGCACAGAGAGTGAGAGACTGTTCAGTGCAGAATCTCATGTTCTTGATGAGCTTTCTGACAGGAGAGACTGTCAGAAAGCTGAGCAACTTTTGTTCTTGAAGAGAAACCTGTCACTTGTACTTAAATAGAAAGCGGTCCAATTTGATGTGTATAGCAATTACATTAAAATTTGTGTAGCCCTGCAACACTTGTTCTTCACTTGAGGCTACATCCGTCATTTACAGTTTCAGATTGGATTTAGTTATGTTACTGCTGCCATGCACTGTTGTTTTGCACAATAATTTTCACTTAAAGTGGACATATGTTTACATAAACAGAATAGAGGCCCTCTGCCATTCAGTGTTTTGCCAGTTGTTTTAATTAAAATGACTGTTGCATATTTAAACTTTTTGAAAGATGCTAGCTAAGTTTATTGCTTGACTGTTGTTTTGCATATAATAGTTTTCTAAAACTTTACTTGATTTGGATAATTGTTAATAAAATCTGTAAAATTTGATGGTTACAGAACTGAATGAAGAATAATATTTAATAATGTTTTAATATATTTATAATAATTTGTTTTTCAATTCAGATTCATTAAATTCATGAAATTAATGAAAAAGTATAATATTAATACAATAATACAGAAAAAAAAAAAATAGATTTAAATAGGTAAAAAACTAAAAGTCAATTTCGGTTTTCGGCCAAGTGCATCCTGGAGTTTCGGCCCAGAATTTTTATTTCGGTGCATCGCTAATATACACACAAACATATTTTACTTCCCTAAAAATGTATTTTAATGTGTGTATATGCATCAAGAATAACATAAAATGTATTACATTTAAAGTATTCTACACAAAAACTTTGATGGAACAATGACGGCATACAATGCAAAACGTTACTGACTAGTTCGTAAATTTCAACCCATTTTTTGCTAATGCCATCATCACTATTAAGACATCTATGTAAGCCAGTGAGATAAATGTATCTTGGCCTGATGAAAACTTTAAATCAGCAGAATTCACAAAAATTATTTTTCATTAATCACAGAATTTCAAATATTTAAAATTGCATGGCATAAAAACCCATTTACAAGATCAGCGAACGTAACATTAAGCAAGATCGCAGTACTGGTTCGATGACAGTTCCATCAACTTGCCCGAACATCTGTAACACTGGCCCCAAGCCAGCGAGCTAACCATATTGTTGAGCCCTGATAGAACTGTTTGGTACACAAGTACATTCAAGGTTCAGCCCTCACCTGAACTACAGTAGGATTGTCCCCTGATCCGATGAGGTAACGAGGGTTGCTCCAGACCAGGTCAGAGAAAGCCATCTCATCTCCCTTCTCCACCGCCTTCCTCAGCTTTGCAGTCAAGTCTTGAGTACGAGGACTTTTAAAACTGTTTGCCTTTTCCCTGTTAATAGTGTCTGCCTCCATCATAGATGTGTGGTCTAGTTTGTAGGAAGGAAAGACAGTTCGGTGTATATTTATGAGCCAGTTCTCTACAAAACATGCTTTGATTTGATTTAATTGGATTAATCTATAGCATTTAAAATGTAACATTCCAGACCATACCATTTCAAATTTCCTGACAATATTGGAGATCAGACTTACCTTTGCCGAACACCAGGCCAGTTTTGACAGGAGAAATGCAGGAAGTGCTTTTACTAGGTGAAGGGTAGTAGTCGCAAATGCCTTTGGCAAACTTCTCAGCATCTTCACGATTGGTGAAAGCTTTAAATCGAGCCCCTTTCATCATTTTTACTGCCTGCAAAGCCTCCTTCTTATCAGTGTACACATGGGCTCTCTCTAAAAAAGTACGAAAAGGAAACCAGAGTTTCATAACAAGTTTGAGTATGCAGTACATGCAAAGTTTATGTACCTTTACATGATCCAAATACTCATCCAGCATTAATGCCATTGCTGATTGAAATCAGTATATAGCAAAGTACCACGGTAGTACCATCAGATATCATCACTGTACCATGGTACCAAGACAGTATTTCTTGAAAGCAAAGCCAATAAGACCACTTAGAAAAATAGGGCAAAGGGTAAAAACTTACCATTCCTTGCCAATACATCCTCCCACAGCGGACACACCCCGTAGAAGAAAGTTGGTGACACTTGTGCTGTTTTAGATGGTGTCTGTGCCTGTGCCTGTGAATTCTCTACATTACAGCACACCGTTCTGCTCCGATCTGTCAGAGCCTCCTCCTCTGGTGGGTTAAGGCCTAAGTCGTACCCAAAATCCCCATCCTCGACTACAACTGGATCCTGGGCTGCTGATGTGACACTAGGTGGCTGTTTGACTGGCACAACACTCCCAGAGCTGTCCGTCCCTGCAGAGGCACCGTTACTGCCACTGCTGTCAGGCTCAGTGAGTCCAGCATTCTCCACTAAGGCTCTGGCTAGCTTGCGCTCAAATATGGCTCTTGTCGTGGCAGTGATGGGACCACACTTCAAATTGTTTTTAAGGATCTCCTCCCTTAAGTTGTCAGCACTTAGACCCCTCAACCTGCTCAGGACCGCTTCCATGCTTCTGCTGCTATGGCTACCTGAAGCAAAATATACATGCAATCAATAAACAAACATGTAACAAAACATATGCAATATAATAGAATATTGACTGATAGAATTCATGGATTTGATCATTTTTATAAAGGACAAGTCTCAGTTGCCTCCGATTCTGAGGCAGTCAATCCGCGCAACGCATCACGTGGCTCGTTGTGCATGACACCACTGAGAATCCCAGCGTGTGGAGGCTCATGCTACTCTCTACAATCCACACACAAATTACCACACGCCCATTGAGAGCGAGAACCACTATTCGCAACCACGAGGAGGTTACCCCATGTGACTACCCTTCCTAGCATCCGGGCCAATTTGGTTGCTTAGGGGACCTGGCTCAGCATGCCTTGGATTCGAACTCGCAACTCCAGGAGTGGTAGTCAGCACCAATATTTGCTGAGCTACCCAGTACCCACAAAATGGACATTATAACTAAAATATACCCACACGAAAAGATATCGATTAGAAGGGAATCGAGAGCTTAAGAATTGGAAATTTCTGTAGTATACTGTATAGTACGCTGTGCATAGTATGCACATTTCTGCATCCAAGGAACTCCAGGATGACCTACTAGATTTGCCAAAACATGCAGTATCCAACAGAACACACCACAATATAGCATACTACTGTTTGAAAAGCTGCACAATAGCTTTAAACATTGTGTAGGAAGTGTATTGGAAGTATGATAGTTTTTCATTCCAAACACAGCCTATGACACAGGTAGAACACTTTAGGCATGACGCGCGTGCGCGCACACACACACACACACACACACACACACACACACACACACACACTTTGGCCTACATTCATGGTGCTTTAGAGGAATCATTTACTTTCTATTTGTTTATCAAACAAACATGGCAATGAGACCATGACGACAGTTAGATTGACAGCAATGAGATTCTTTGCATTGTTATGGATCAAAAACGTACGGCATGTAGTGCATCTGCTCCAATCGTGGCACCGGTCACGTTTGAGCCAAACTCATGATAATTCACTCATCTTAACCCCTGTGAAGCAAACATGCATTTGCAACACTAAAAAGTTAATCAGAGCCGAAGTGTCACGCCCAAACTAACATCCATTAGTATTATTTGTCATAGTTTATTGTCTGTGTATGATAGGATTTGTAAAATAATGGAGATGACATTTCAAAACAAAGGTGAGGAAAACGTCACCCCTTATTTCTGCAGCACTTACCATATATCAGCTGAACAGCGATGCCGTGTGTTATGTGAACGCGCAGATGTGCATGTGTGATTAATTAAACGGGTGAATGAAAGAGAATTGCGCGGACGCTCTGGAAGGGTCGCATTGTTTACAGCTCGTTTTGCGCACGCGCATGGCTCTGTCTGCGCCTGCGCTGTAGAGCGGGCAGAGTTCATGTGCTTCATCTGCCGGGTGGACACTGGACAGATCGTGCTTAACTTTACTTTAGACCCTTTTCACACTCCGGACTTTCGAAAGCGGAAGTAAACGTTTTTATTTTTTGAAGTGAACGTTTGCAGGGTAAACTTCGACAGCAGTGAATGGGAGATCACAGGAAATATTATTTTAGCTTACCCATTTGCTCCAAGACCAAAAAGGAAACTCCACTATTACGTTTGAATGACTTTGCAGAAGAGGAAAAAATAGAGAGCGGTGGATTAAGACAGATGGGAGAAGATGCCAAATTTACTGTTACTCTTTCAGCAGCTGTGGTAATTCGTTTTTTAAACTAATTCCATTGTAATATAACAATAAGCTTAATGTTATAATGTAACACAAAATATTTAAAACGTTTATAATTTTATATATATATATATATATATATATATATATATATATATGCAAATGCGTGATTCGACATCATAGTCTGTGAAAAAGGTATATTAACATTTGGTATGTTATTAACAATAATAATAATAATGTAATCTTATTATAATTCTAACCAAATAATATTAATAATTTATTTAATTTAGATTTTGACATTTTTTAATACCAAGACTTCAAAATGTGAGCTTTATAAAGATTTTATTTGAAATATATAAATACTTTGTATTTTGTGTTACTAATCCCTCCTGTTTTATTGATTTGGTTTTAGTAGTTTTATACACACCTTATTATATAATGTTTAAATGTATAAAGGTTTTATCATATACATTTTTATTGAATAAAACTGTTTAACTTTACGAACAGAACCATACATTTAAACTCAACATTCTGATCATGACGTACACAATAGAAACCACATGCTATCTCATTAAATGACATTTGACAATGACAGGCTGGCTTCGCTTAAGAAGAAAAAAACAAGGGAGGAAAAGTTGTGGAAGTAAGTAATTACAACCCCAATCTGTCAAAAGAATGTGAATATTACCTTTGCTTCTGCAAGCAAATATGAGGGCTGCAGGTGAAGATGAGATGCACAACAAGAGCTCCTTATTTGCTTAGTTTCCATACAGCCATGCCTAATGTCACTTAATGTGGCAAAGTAGGAACTAAATATATCAAACTGGCTGAACCGCTTAGTACTCGTTCTATAAAAGAAAAGCAATAACTACACAGAATATGAAAATGGGGATCACGCCAGAGGTTTGTGCAAAATGTGCTTCCCGGAAGTGTCTTGCTCGTTGCATATTTGTATATTTGGTTGGATTTCAGCAGCGCCTCTAGTGGCCGCTTTGTAGATGCAAGTATGTTCAAAATAGCCTAGTAATAATGGACAACATACTGCTCAGTATACCCTTTGAGCTTGTTTTAAGATATTTTTTTTAATATTTACAGGAAAACAATACGAAAATTATTTTCCCCTAATATCCAAGGTCTCACTAGAAAAAAATAAATTATGATCTAATGTGAATTTTCTTGATAAAAAAATATGATCGTGTGTGGTAACGTGCATTTAAAATGGCTAGAAATAGCATTTTAGCTTAGCGTAAAGCTGACAATTTATACAACGTTTATTTTTATTTCTGCTGCTCCAAACTTACTTCAAACTTATTTATCTGTCTGCTCGTATGAATGTAACACATCATAAGAAATTGTTTCACCGCTGTTCAAATGCACTTTGGATCGCATCATTTATATGTATAAATGTTTTCCATCTGAAAGGGCTAAATATTAAATTAAACAAATGACAATAAAATGCAAAGTAATCTCTTCAGTAATCAAAATACTTTTTGAATGTATCTGTATTCTAATTACCAATGATTTAAATTGTAACTGTAGTGGAATACATTTGATAATATTTTGTATTTTAAATAAGTAATCCTGTTACATGTTTTCCGTTACTCCCCAACCCTGAGTATTTGGTACTGGAACCAAACGTTGTGACTTTTTCAAGACCATCAAAACAAACAAAATAACAATTTAAAACAAATTGTTCCTTCCAATGTCTTAACAGGTCAATTTTGACCCATTTGGGAAGAACCTGTTGTGACCTTTAACCTTTGGACTCTATGGATGTTATACAGATTTTTACAAGTTTCTTTTTTTTTTTTTTTTTTTTTTTGTCTGTTTGTTTTTTTTTTTTTTGTTACATTTACAAATAAAATTTGACCTAAATATTTCACATTTTCACGTTTTCTAGCTTTCCCACTTGCTTCACTGGGGAATATCACATCTTTGCAACAAATCGTATTCTTTCCTCTCAAATGAGGTTTTCACACATGCATTTGTGCCTGTATCAGTACACATTTTTAATAGCAGTTCACATTGATTGAATGTCTTTTATTGTGTGTTTGTGCTGTACTATGGGTAATTTTAATGTTCAGTGACATGTAGCAACATGGAGTCCACACCAAATTTCCCCTTGTGGACAATACATTAAAGACTTTGACATACATATGTCCTCCCACACACACAGAGTTTTTATTATTTTACAGTTTAGAACAGGTAATATTTTAGTAAATACATTTACTAAGATGATTTTAGATGATAGGGAAAATTGGGGCTAAAGCCCCATCAATAGTAAAAGACCTATTAACATATATATAACACTCTTCTAAAATATTATATGGTAGAAATATCTATTATGGGACATTCCTAATCCCCTGTGACACTGCAACAAACTGTTTGACATTAGTGGGAAGGAATGGATTTGTTGCCATGGACGTGCACATTTTGACTGCTGGAAAAGGCAATAGAGATTCATTTGTGAAATTGCAAATAAAATTGTAAATAAAATGTACACTGTTGATTTTCTACAGGCATAACGAATCAGACATTTACACAAAATGTACACTAATCAAGAATTTATGCATTTTAAATGGTTTTCAATACGGGGCAAAAAACTGCCTGAAGGACAAAAGGAAGGTGCAGTTTCTTAAGACAATAGAAGGATTAAGTCACACAGTGGCATTCAATTATCTGAGAAATAAATTCTTGAATCTTGGCAGTATGATTTCATAATAAATCACAAATTACATTTACATTTACATTTATTCATTTGGCAGACGCTTTTATCCAAAGCGACTTACAAAAGAGGAAAAACATCAGCGAATCATCTTAGGGAGACAGTGGTACAAAAAGTGCCATATACAAAGTTTCACTATCATCATAATAGTATACAAAACAGATTTAAGTGCAACAAGAAATGTAAATATATATATATATATATATTTTTTTATTTTTATTTTTTTTTTTTATTGACCGGTTAAGTGCTTTTGGAAAAGATGTGTTTTTAGACGTTTTTGAAGATAGAGAGTGAGTTAGCTTCCGGATTGAGTTGGGAAGGTCATTCCACCACCGTGGTATGATGAAACTGAAAGTCCGGGAAAGTGTTTTGGTGCATCTTTGTTTTGGTACGACAAGGCGACGTTCCTTAGCCGACCGCAGGCTTCTGGTGGGAACGTAGCTCTGCATAAATGTTTTAAGGTATGCTGGAGCAGACCCAGTGACTGTTTTATATGCCAGCATCAGGGCCTTGAATTTAAAACGGGCATGAACCGGCAGCCAGTGGAGAGAGACAAAGAGTGGTGTAACATGTGCTCTCTTAGGTTCATTAAAGACCAGACGTGCTGCTGCATTCTGGATCATTTGGAGAGGTCTAATAGCACATGCAGGAAGGCCTGCAATGAGAGCGTTACAGTAGTCCAGTCTAGTTATGACAAGGGACTGAACGAGCAGTTGTGTGGCATGTACAGAGAGGAAGGGTCTTATCTTCCTTATATTGTAGAGTGTAAATCTACAAGATCTTGCAGTTTTTGAAATGTGGTCTGTGAAATTTTGCTCATCATCAATGGTTACCCCTAGATTTCTGACCGTTTTGGAAGGCGAAACTGTAGTTGGACCCAGCTGCACGGTGATGTTGTGTTCAACAGCAGGGTTGGCTGGAAAGACAAGGAGTTCGGTCTTGGCAGGGCTGAGTTGAAGGTGGTGTTCCTTCATCCAGGCCGAGATGTCTGCCAGACAGGCAGCGATTCGAACGGTCACTGTGGTGTCGTTGGGCTGGAAAGACAAGTAGAGTTGCGTGTCATCAGCGTAGCAGTGGTAAGAGAAACCATGTGACTGGATGATGGGTCCCAGTGATGTTGTGTATATGGAGAAGAGAAGTGGCCCAAGCACTGATCCCTGAGGTACCCCAGAAAGTAACTTGTGTGGCTTGGATACTTCCCCTCTCCATGCTACCTCAAAGGACCTTTCTGAGAGATAAGAGTTGAACCAGTCAAGCACAGTTTCAGTGATACCCAGTTTAGAGAGGGTGGAGAGTAGGATCTGATGGTTGACTGTGTCAAAGGCAGCAGAAAGGTCCAGCAAAATCAGAACGGATGATCTCGATTCATTTCTCGCCTGTCTCAGCGACTCGATGACAGACAGCAGGGCAGTCTCAGTGGAGTGTCCACTTTTGAAGCCCGACTGATTGTCATCCAGCAGCTTGTTCTGTGAGAGATAGGCGGAGATCTGATTGAAAACTGCCCTTTCAAGTGTTTTTGCCATGAATGGGATGAGAGAGACTGGTCTTATTAGATAAAAAATTGAGGTTGATATCACTGTAGTTCATCACACTGGAAATGGAAGGTCAAGGCACATTTCATTGTGATGTACAGTATTCCACGCAGTGTGCTCTGTTGTGTACTGCACATTGCCATCCAGTTATTCCATGCATACATGTTTGTACACAGTGCAATGTACAGTACACATAGCCTACTGTATCCTACAGAAGTAGTAAGAGTACTATGAAATTGAGAACATAGCCAGGAATTTATAAAACATTATCTGAAGATAATTTTAGAGAGGAGTTTAGAAATAACAAAACAATAGTCAATGCTATTGCATATTACCAATTAGATAAAATAGACAAATACTGTAATACACAGCCAAATGCATCCTCAAAGCAACTGTGGACTATCGCTGATGATTAACATGATGTAAATTATGTAGGCTATAATATAACCATTTAGAGAATCTAATTTGGACTTGAAATCTAATTTTGAGCTTTATTTCTTTTCTTTTTTAAATCATAGTATTCTTCTAAAAAACATTATTACATATTCACAGAAGACAAGAAGTGATCGTTTTACAGAAATACTTATATTTTACACTCAATAATTATCAATATGTTAAATCCCATACAAATGCAGAGCAAGCAAAGAATTAAAAGTCATGAACTGTTTTCTTAATTGAAACGTTAAACAGAAACTCGTGCTTTTAACGGTCAGTTCAGTTAATACACACAGTATATTTTCAAATAATTAAAAACAGTTCCCTCCCTTCAGTTATGAATGTTAATAGATCATTTGAACATAATTGTACATTTTAAACATTTGAAGCAGCCTAAAGGGTATTACATGTCTGCAATTTATCATTTGAGAACACACTTGTACTTTGTTAACAGTTCAAGCCAATTACACATTGAAGTACAGACCTACTGTACAGAAAACCAACAAGCATTTGTGAAATCAAGACATCAGGGAAAGACAAAAATATTTCACCTTATTAAATGCATTTGCTAAAATATACATACATACATGTCCAATAATTAAGGCTGTAATGGCAAACCATCCATGAGAATTTTGGGAGGTGAAAATGATTTTAAATAAGTGAACATAGTATCAACATAGGCAAAAAAGGCCAACATTTGTCCAACAAAAAGTAACAATATTTTACATCTGTCCATACCTGAAAGTCATTAAGCTTTTATTTGATCAGTTGTGCAATATAAGTCAACACCCTTCCTATGTACTGCATTTACATACAACACACTCAACAGCACTTTCAAGAACACATTCATCCAAGATAACCTATTTTACATGATTTCTCAAGATCTCTCAACAGAAATATTTAAGCAAGATCATTCAAGCTATACATTTTTTATATTATTTAAAGGATTCTGTATCACTTTTAAGGCGCAGCCCTAAATCGACCTAGTTGAGTCAAACTCAGCTGTTAAAATATTACAGCATCAAGAGCAATGAAGAACTTTCATGCTAACTGTCAAACCAATGGCATAAACCAGAGACACTCCAAGATGTCAGTAAATGCCAGATGACCTGATGTACTGAGATGTATTCATGACCCTGTACAAAAGGGCCACTACTTTCTCCCAATCTCGCATTTCCTAAAGAATGCCAAAAAATTCCTGGGGCTTAATGTCCTTAATAATTTCTGGGAAATAAAAAAAGTTGTGTGTGTGAAGTATGGTACTGAAATGACAGCCTCCAGAGTCCCATTATGATTTCCACAATGAGACAGAGAATGTTTAACAAAATAGGCTTAAAGGTAAAGTTCCCCCCAAAAATTGCTCGCCCTCATGTTGTTGTATCATAAGTAAATCATGACAGAATTTATTTTTTGGTTGAACCATCCCTTTATAGGTAAACCTAAACTCTGAGACTTACAGGTAAAGCGGTATACAGTGCAGAGTGTACGCAGACAGGAAATTGTCAGCATCGCTGTCGACTTCAAACATTGTTGATCTGAGCTAAACAAAAGACTGCTGATCCAAGATCAGTTTACAACCTCTCAAAAACAGCATTCTGGAAAGGGGAAAGCTGATCCATGCTCAGATACTAAGATGCTTTATAGATATGGGTCATATTATTTTGTGGATTATGAATGTATTGTATTGCAGGGAACAGCTCGAGATCCGCCTGACAAGCATCTTTCCAGTGTTGGAATGAGAGATCAGCTCATTCACAGGCACAGAGGAATGGAAGAACAGCTGCTGAATCCTCCATGCAGGAAGTGCAAAATACCACCAGACAGTGTATTATGTTCACTCAGATTTGTAAAATGTACATCTGACCAAATAGGGCCCTGGATGTTGCGTATAGATTTTTAAATCCCTGCAAGACCACGCAGCCTAGCAGTAGCCCTCACAGTCCTCTTTCTTCACCTCTTATGAGATGAGAAAGGAAAAAAATTCAAAAAAATCAAAGCTGAACGTCAGGTGGGTGACTACTTGAAATTACAAGTGAGATAAACCGAGAGATCAGATGGAAATAGAGAGCAGTTCTGTAAATTACACAATAAATAATGGTGACAAATGAAATAACACAACAAACAAACAAACAAACACCAATATTACCCCGAAAAGAATAAAGCTATGGTGCAAAGAAACACAAACGTTCATCCGAACATTCTTGGTAATGAAAGCCAAATATTGGCAGTTGATAACAAATAAACAAAGAAACTTTTTGTCTTTAAAGTGCCCATGAATATAAAACTCTCTCAGATCAGATAGTGTCTTTAAATGATTATTTGTGTCTTATGAGGGCATCATCTCCCCCTTTACGTCGTCATCATTCGCCTCTTTATTGGATGAATCGTTGCTACTATCGTCATGGAGACCCAGTCTATGGAGCTCTTCCTCTGCACTGGCCAATGACGTCACTGTGACCGTGTGTTCTTCCATCTGCTTCTGAAGACTGTCCATCTCCAGCCTGCAAAAAACAACAAATCACAGGAATTGGAAAGGAGACGCCCTCAAAGCAAGAACCATCTGCTCTCTGGTTGTGGTAGCTTTACTTGTATAAAATGTGTGACACCTTTACATCAACGGGTATGGTGTATGAATCTTACTTTAGCTGTCTCAGACAGTTGTGGAGGTTATTGAGAGGTTCTTTATTAACAGATGTTGAGGGTTTCAACAGTTCGTCTAAAAGGGAAGCAGGAACAGGGCAGTCTGGGATTTTTACTGGCGTCACTGGAGTTGACTCCCCCTTCAGATCCATCCGCTGGTATGGGGGCGAAAACACAGAAAATACTCATACTTTTAATCTTAATACAATGGTCACTTGGAAACTAGTCTAGTCTAGTCATTAATTGCTAAATAAAACCTGTCAGGGTGGTCAGAACCCCAATGCGGAGCGGAGATTGTATATTCCCACTTATTCAAGGCTACTTAATAAATAATTAAATGGATATGAAACATTGATTTGAAATTAAATCAGATAATCATGTGAGAAAAAAAATGAGACCCCAGAGTCTCCAGAAACATCTGAATTCCACCTCCAGTTTGGATCTGTTGGTGTTTATATTGAAACATTGATTTGAAATGAAAATCACATTATTATGTGAGAAGAAAGAGACCCTGGAGTCTCCAGAAACAGCTGAATTCCACCTCTAGTTGGGATTTGTTGGTGTTTATATTGCAAAAATGACTGTCCGATTATCCCACTTTTTACTGCTCATTATCCTGATTATTACAGGACTACTTGCCAAATAAATGGAAATAAATGGAATGAAATATTGATTTGAGACAAATCATTTTATTAGCTTGTAAAGATCTCAGAGATCTATGAGAAGTAGGAAAGAGGCCTCGCAATACCCGGATGACCGGAAAAATACCACTTTATCCCTGGTCATTATTCAGACATATCAAACTGCTGGATGGCACTATTGACCATTTAGATTTGGCTATTCAAGAGAGGCATGCAATATATTACAGGTAGGATCCAAATAGAGGTTTATATCCAACAGAGATATATCGGTTTTGCCAATTAATTGGTACCGATAACAGATTTCTGGAACTATCGGTTATCAGAAAAAATCCACACCAATAGATTTTCCTCATTGTGTCCGGTGCTGGATCAGCTGGGAAGGGTCCGCTATCATTATACAGTATGAGAGCTGCCTGTAGAGGCGAAATAAAAACTATCACTTCACTGATGCCTAGTGCTTTTTGATTTGACACGTGAGACTACACTTCAGATGCGGATTTAAAACATTAACAATGAAATGTATATGGTACACTATGGCACACATTATCATATCATTATACAGTAATTAATTTGTTGACTACATGCTGCATCAGTAGAGAACAGCAGTATGTTTGGCGACAAGTTCGAGAGGACGCTAACATTAAAGCTAACCTTGATCGGTTAGAACACTGAGACAAAAATACAGGCCTAGCCAAATGCTTAAATGTCACAATTAATACCATCTATTAGCATTAGTTTATATACAGCATGTCGCGTTTATGCATTCGTTAGCCATCTAAGATGCATATTTAATGCTAGTGACATGAGAAAGCAAATTAATATCTTCATGCAGCCGAGAGAAACAAACAAATCCGAAATGCATCTGATTTCAAATAATTGTTTTTATCCTCACTGTAATACGATGACTTCAGATCGATCACATTCTTACACTAAAAATGCCTAGACACAGTGCAACAAATACAGTTTAACAGAAAGCAGGTGTCTCAATATGCTTTTAATGTTCTTTTTTAATTAAACATATCATCTAAAAACAGCACTCCTACACAAGATGCCAAATAAACAAAACGAAGGGAAACTAAGATGTTAGTCTAGCGCACATTTACATTGAAAAACAAATGGATAGTTGCAAAAGTGTTCAGTGTGAACAGCCCCTTACAGTTGGTGGAGATCTTTAGCCATTGCATCTTGCTGTCTTATAACCATTTCTCAGATTAAACAATGAGTCATTTAAATGCTTTTTCAGGAAAGATGTTCAACTTGGAAATGTGTGTCTCGAGATTCTCGCGTTCGGTTCCGGTCTGTTTGAACAGCCCCTGACCTGGATTCATAGTCTGAGCCGCTTCACCACCGAGCTCAGCCGAATACCATTGCTATCTGTGAATATTCTACTCTACATACAACTTTACTGAATAAAAAACAATGTGGTATTTCATGTTATTATGAAGCTTGAGTTTGGAGCATTAGAAATCAGTGCATGTCTAACACCTTGTGAACTGTCTATTGAAGCGTTTTCCCCCCTCGTTTAACTTTTGGCTTAACATTTGAGAATATGGCTAAAACGTATTTATTTTATGCTCTTTCTTAACAGCCAGGATAGAAATGTTCTATGCAATAATATAAAGGTGCTGAATGGTTTATGTATTTATTGCGCCCTCTTGTGCTGACTTAAAAAATTTAATATTTGATCATATATATTAATATTAATATTTTTATTTCATATAAAAATTACAATATATTTTCATGGTTCAGTACTGTTTATTTTTGTAATAAAGTTCAGCACTATTTTACTTTTGAGTGTTATTTTTTCATTCAGAAAAACTATCGGTTGATTAATTGGTTATCGGCATGGACTGCCCAACTTAGTAATTGGTATATGTAAAATCCACTATCGGTCAACCCCTAGATCCAAAATTAAAACTTAGTATCTGTAAAATCCACTATCGGTCGACCCCTAGATCCAAAATTAACACTTAGAAGTTAGTTGCCAGATTTTGGGAAATTTAATCAGAAATGGCAACATAAAGTTTAAATTAAGTATCTACTGTGTGTATATATATATGTGTATCTAATACACTAAATATTCCACACGGTAAGTCATCAAAACAAAAATTATAAGGAAGTCTTGAGTCAGGTGCAGTTTAACAGAGACTATATGCTGTGATTGTTTCTCGAAATGTTCTCAATTGACACAATTGGCAGGTGTGGCAAATAGTAAATGTTTGACCCTGATTATAGGCTTTCATGGAATAAAGGCTAGATTAATGTTAGTCGCACCTTTCTGAGCCTGCTGTTTTTGAGGTCCTGTTTGAGCTGGTTGTTCTGCTGAAGAACGGTCTTCATGCTGTTCCTCAGCTCTCCCACTTTAGCCTGCAGTAAGAATTTATCCTTCTGTGTGCTGTTCAGCTCCTCCTGCACCATCTCCAGCTCCACCTTTATCCTCTACACACCAAAACATTAAAAATGACAAGGTTCAAAAGAGCGTCACGGCAAATGCTCACACATTACAAACTGACACTGCTGAAAAGAGTAGCACCATCTCGGAGTGCATCTAACCTGTAGAGTTTCCTGCAGGGTGTCCATCTCTTTTTGATGACACTGTTCCACCATCTCCAGCTGCTGTTTCTGTGTCTCGATCTCCCGCTGTCTCTGCTCCACCTCCCACTTTAGATCCTCCACCTGCAGGGAGGCAGGAATGCAGTTTATGAGATTCAGTGGCTCGGAGTTCTCATTTTAGTGGTGCAATTAATCCACATTAACAGCACAAAAACACTCTACCTCTTGGTTGGTGAGGGGCTGTTTGTTGAGCTCATCGTCCAGTTGCTTCTGTAGGATCTGGAGTTGAGCGTGAGCATCAGCTAACTCCTCCTGGAAATGAGAAACCTCCTCGGAGTGCTTCTCATCCTTAGCACTGTTGCAGAAGACACAAGAGACACCAAAACATTTAGAGGTCTGCTCATAAACCACTATTATAAACTCAGTGTTAAAGCAATATTCAAGAGTGTCTTTTAAGACTTTTGCAATTTATCAATTTCTCCATGCTTCATCTCACAACCTACAGGCCATCAGTGCAGCAATCTAGAAGAGCTGACTTAATTATGGATCTCTTGATATATGACAGCAGTTGTGACTGTGACTGCATTTTCAGAATTTCAGAGGCAGCTGTAATCTTAAGCTTACAGCTGTAAACTTACGTAAGTGACTTAGCCTCTTTCTGCAGAGCTTTGACAAGCTCTTCTTTGGCCTGCAGGTCTTTCTTTATCTCACTCAGTTCCAGCATGGCTGCTCTGTAGTGCCTGCGGTTATGAGCGGCCTCCAGCTTGGCCTCTGCCACCTGCACAAACACACAGGTCACACGCATAAGCACATAATAAAATAAAAAAAGCTTTCAGAAGTTCTAAAGGGGAACTGGATGCAGCTGGTATTGAGATCTGAAGACGTGAGACCATATCATCTAGTAATTACCTGCTCCGTCAGATCTTTGACTTTCGTTTTCTCCTTCTCCAGAGCAGCCTGCAGCGTCTGCACCAACTGTCTCATCTGCTGGTCCTCTTCTTCTTTACGCTTTAAAACTGCCTGAACCTAGAGAGATTCAGAAAGGTCACAGAGATGCAAGTCAAAATGATGCAAAACAACCTATATTAGGCAGATTTGTACGAATATTCCTGCTAATAATAGACTGTGATAAAGAGATTATATGATGTAGCATCACACCTGCAGGTTGAGCTGGACCAGATCTGCTTCCCTCTTGGCCAGTGCAGCCTCTAAGATATTGGCATGTTCTCGCAATGTACTATGGGACTTCCCAAGACCAGACAGTTTCCCTTTCTCATGCTCCAGCTCCAGCACAAGCTTCTTATTCGCATCCTCCAGACGACGTATTCTCTTTTTAAAATTCCGTGACTCTTGGAGCTGTGGGCAAATAAGGGAAAGAATCCATATGTTACAGTAGATCACCACAGATTTTATTTAAATACCACCATTATATACCATTTGCACCATCACATACTATCCAACTAGACTGATAGCAATAGTTAAAGAAATAGTTCTCCCAAAAATGAAAATTCTCTTAACATTTACATCCCAAATGTGTATGACTTACTTTCTTCTGTGGGACACAAATAAAGATTTTTTTGAAGAATATCTCAGCTCTGTAGGCCCATTTCATGCAACTGAATGGTAGCTAGTACTTTGAAGCTCCAAAAAGCACAAAAAGGCAGCATTAAAGTAATCCATTGGTTAAATACATGTCTTCAGAAGCAATATGATAGGTGTGGGTGAGAAACAGATACATTTTTAAGTCCTTTTTTACTATAAGTTCTCCTCCCTGCCCAGCAGGGGACAGTAAATATGAAGAATGGGAATTGCCAAAAACAAAAGAATGTGAATATAAAAAGAGATTTATACAAAAAAAAACGACAAACACTACCGGTCAAAAGTTGTTTCTCATGATCTGAAGGTGTATGCTTAAATGTTTGAAAATAGTTTTGAAGACAAATATATAATTGTGCCACCATATTAATTTCATTTTAAAACTAAAACATTTTATTAAAAAAAAGGTTTTTGAAATTGATGACTTGGACCAAATAATAAAGAAAAGCAGCCAATAATTGCCCAACATAGATGGGAACTCCTTCAATACTGTTTAAAAAGCATCCCAGGGTGACTACTTTGAAGATATAACACAGTTTTGATTTATTTTGGATTTTGTTCAGTCACAACATAATTCCCATAGCTCCATTTATGTTATTCCATAGTTTTGATGACTTTACTATTATTCTAAAATGTGAAAAAAAAAATACAAATAAATTATAGTAAAGAATAAGTATGTGTTTCAAAACTTTTGACCGGTAGTGTAATATTGATCGGTTTCTCTCCCACATCTATAACATTGCTTCAGAGGACATGGTTTTAACCATGGAGTTGTATGGATTACTTTTATGCTGTATTCATGTGCTTTTTAGAGCTTCAAAGTTCAGGCCACCAGAACTTGCATGAAATGGACCTACAGAGCTGAAATATTATTCTAAAAATCTTTGTACGTGTTCTGCAGAAGAATAAAGCCTTTACTGGGATGGGAGGGTGAGTAAATGATGAGAGAATTAAAAAGGGTGAACTATTCTTTAATGTATAGTAATGCCGTTTAGTACACATTATGTTTTAAGTTATTGTTATTTTGCTCCCACACCTTTCTGACCAATGAATTTCCATGACTCTTCAGTCATTTGTGATTACTATATAATGGATTTTTTTAAAAATACGCTCCATGGGAACCTCTAATCACTCTAGTCCACTAACCAGAATGGATTTTCCACTATTTGTTATTTGCATAAAAAGGAAAAGGAACCATACAGAAAAATATTGGTTGCGTTTCAGATAAAAATAATCCTTGACTTGGACTACAAGCATCATTTCACTGAGCTCTTTCCTGACTGAATTAGTATTAGTCACTCACTTCGTCCTCCAATTCCAGCACTTTCTCCTGATATTCCTCCAGCTCAGTGCTGGTAAGGGTGATGACCTCCTGCAGCTCTTTCTCCAGCATGGCTTTACTCTGGCTCACTGTCTGCAACTCTGCCTGTAGGGACTCCACCTTGGCCTGAAATAATGACAACAGATACACATCAAGTAAATAAATACCAAAATACAAAGAAACTCACTCTTTGTTCAACTATAATCACATAAAATGTTAGTTGTATGGATTGTGGATCAAGGAAAAGGGTAAGAGTTATAACCATGGTGTATCCATGCTTTCAGTAACTGTGCTGAATACTAATTGAATGACTTAGAATTGTACTATATAATATTGTTGAGAGTTCACCTGATGTTCCTGGCTATTTCCTCCCTCTGAAACCTGAGCTCTAAGTTTGTCGAGTTCAGCCTCAGCTGTGTTTTTGTCTGTGAGGGCTTCCTGTAGCCTGCGGCTTAGGATGCCCACTGCATTCTCATAGGCCTTATGCTTGGCCTTCGTCTCCTTCTGGGCGCTGGTCAAATCTGTGCCCAAACGCTTCATTCTCACCTTCTGATCTGAGATGGCCCTGGATGAGCAAAGAACAGGAACATTACAGTATGTTAATATGGATGGGAATAAAACTTGCAGATAAAGCTGAAGGATTTTGGATTAATTCCCTGCAGCGGTGGTTCTAGGGGCAGTGAATATTCAAAGTTTAGAACAGAACTTTGTGGATATGTATGGGGCCACCCCCTCTGATGAAATATCGGAATATAACACACTTTAAATAAAAGTTTAATATAATAGAAGTGTCATTTATATAGTAAACTTTTAAATATTACTGAAACCAAAATTAAAAAGGTCCCACTTTGTCTCAGCCCCAGATATGCTCAAAGTTCAGGAGTTGCATGGTTTTAACACTGTGTACAGTACTGTGCAAAGGTTTTAGGCACTTGTGAAAATGTTGCATAGTCTTCAAAAATAATGCCATAAATAGTTTTCATTAGTCAATTAACATCATACAAGGTCCAGTAAACATAAAAAGCTAAATCAATATATGGTGTGGCCACCTTTGCCTTTAAAACAGCCCCAATTCTCCTAGTTACACCTGGACACAGTTTTTCTTGGTTGTTGAAGATAAATCAAAGCTAAATTATGATGTTCCAAGCTTCTTGGAGAATTTACAACAGTTCTTCTATCTATTTAGGCTGTCTCAATTGCTTCCGTCTCTTCATGTAATCCAAGACTGACTCAACAATCAGTGGGGGGTCATAACATCTGTTGCAGGGCTCCCTGTTCTTCTAATCTAATCTTTTCTATTTGCAAAAGGAATGTTTGGGAGTCTAACATTTATATTTCCTGTTGACACACTAAAGCTGAAGATATAAATAACCATCTTAATAACATCTTAAGTGCCTAAAACTTTTGCATAGTACTGTCCTTTAAAACTGGATTTAAAAAACACTTTCCATAGTTCAACGCACATTTTTTACAGTTAACAAATTTACAATCTATTATTGATTCATCAGGCTGTAAAAAGGCTAAAATATTGCTTATGAGGAAAAAACTGTTGCTAGTTTTGCCAAAATTTGCTAGGTTCAAGGTATCGTGTCTTTTAGAAATTTCCTGGCTCTAGTTTGCAAATTCCTTAAGCACACACCCCCCCCCAGACTATGTATATTGGGTGATGGGGCGGTCATTAAAGTAGGTGACAAAAATACCTTGGAACACAAGCACTGCTGCCTACATGTCACATAACGCATCCATGATGTCAGAGACTGAGCTGTGATCACTATGGAAACCCTTATGGTATGAGAGGAGGTGTGATTGATGACTCACTTCCTTGCTTCATTTTGCATTTGTTCGATCCTATTCCTCAGACTTTCATTCTCTTCGGACACTGCTGCCAGCTGGTTCTGGTCAAACTGAAGAGACTAAAGCATACAGCATGGAGATAATCAAAAACTTCTCCAGCATGTCAAGATATACTCTACATATGTATATAGGAAACGAAGGCTATATCCTTAAACTGAAAAGTTAGCACTGCTGCTCTGCATTACAGAAAATACAGCACAAAGCTTCGAAACAAATAAAAGCACTATACAAATAAAAATGACTTCACTTGACTTGTGAACTCTCAAGGTTGGTACCTGCAGTTGACAGTCAAGTTGGTCTCTTTCTGTCTTTACGGATTGTAGATGGGCTTCCAGACCATTCATCTGCTGCTGGACTCTCTCCACTTCCTTCTGCAGATGAGCCTGTTCCTGCTCGGCACTCTTCTTCTCTCCTTCCATTCTCAACAGCTCCAGCTTCAGGCCCTTCACCTCCGCCCCCAGACGCTTCTTAGATGCCTTCAGCTCTGATATCAGCTGGTCTTTGGAGCTGGCATCTCTCCTATACGCTTCAACCATTACCTGCAGGAAGCGAGCAAAGACACTTCTACCAAATACAATATGAGATCTTAACTTTGATTTTACCATTATGTTGTTTGGTTGATTGTTGTCATCATGACAAAATTCTTCAAACAACAGACAGAAAGACTATTTTCAGAGTTAGTAAAACACCACCAGCTTGAAAGATTTAAAGGAATAGTTCACCCAAAAATGAAAATTCTCTCATCATTTACTCACCCTCATGCATTCCAGATATGCGTGACTTTCGTTCTTCTGCAGAACACACAAATTAAGATTTTTAGAAGAACATCTCAGCTCTTTAAGTCTATACAATACAAATGAATGGTGACCAGAACTTTGAAGCTCCAAAAACCACATAAAGGCAGCATAAAAGTAATCCATACTACTCCAGAGGTTAAATCCATGCCATCAGAAGCTACAGCAAATGATAGCTGTGGGAGAGAAAAAGATTAATATTTAAGTCCTTTTTTATATATAAATCTCCACTTTCACTTTTTTTTTATTTTTGATGACTCACATTCATCAAATATATTATATTGCCACCTATTGGGCAGGGAGGAGAATTTATAGTAAAAAAAGATTTAAATATTGATCTGTTTCCCACCCACACCTTTGAAGACATGTATTTAACCACTGGAGTCATATGGATTACTTTTATGCAGCCTTTATGCACTTTTTGGAGCTTCATAGTTCTGGCCAGCATTCACTTGCATTGAATGGACCTACAGAGCGGAGATATTCTTTTAAAAATCTTCATGTGCTCTGCAGAAGACAGACATTTGGGAGTAAATTATGAGAATTTTCATTTTGGGGTGAAGTGTCCACTGAGTTTAGAGAGGGTAAGGAGGCATTACAATGTGGATTTTATTCCGTTTTTAACGGACTACACTTTGAAACGTGAGAAATACCTTTTGCTGCATGAACTGCTCTTTTAGTTTCTGTGCTTGTTTTTTGAGGGTGCCATTCTCTTTTTGTAGAGATTCAATCTTGGAGACAAAGAGAGGGAAAAATGCTATTTAATGCACTTTTAATGTTGAATGTTATTTCCTACACATGTTGAAATCCATTTTCCTCTGAAAAAACCTTTTGAGTAAAACCGTGTCCTAAGAATGCTCAAATTCGGTTATAAACCTCTCACCTGTGTTGCTTTAACCTGCACTTCCTGTCTGAGCTGGTCAAGTGTATCTGAGGCCAGTAGCACTTCCTCTCCCAGCCTCTCTGCTCCTTCATCAAGCTCGCTCTTATCTGCACGTGCTGCTTGCAGAGCCACTTCCAGGACAATTTTCTCATTCTGTAGATACTGCAACATCTCTTCTTTAACTGTGGCATCTGTCTGCAGCTCTTCCAGTTGGGCCTGGAGCTCCTCGTAACATGCCTCCAGCTGGTTGAGGGCATGCTCTTTGGTTTGGAGAGTCTCCTGAGTAGTGGTGAGCTGCTTCATCAGCTCTAGGTGCTCATGCTGGAATGACTCCAGCTGGGCATCTTTCTGAGAGAGAGTGAGTTTTACCTGAAAAAGGAAGAAGCGGATGAAAAGTAGAATAGGCTCTTTATTTTACCTAGCGACCAGGGCTGGAGGAAATTTTGTCAAAGAACAAAGCTATCTTAGATTACACAGTCTCACTGGAGTGACCTGGGGTTAAGTGTCTTGCTCAAGGGCACAATAGTCATAGCTCATGGATAACCTATTCCAAATAAGTAACAAGCTCAAATCTTTAACCACAAGGCTACTTTATCCACAATAAATGGGGAAAACATGGTGTTATTACCGCATGCTTCTCTTTCAATGTGTAAGTGTGTTAAGAAGTGTTTAGTTACCTGCTCTAGCTCTCTCTCCAGTGTTGTGGCTGTGTTGGCTAGTTTGAGCAGATGCTCTCGCTCATCTTCAAACTCCTCCAGCTTATGCTGAAGATCTTCCTCCACCATCGTCTTCGCCTCCTGGATCTGAACTATGGCTGATTCTTGCGTCATCATGTCCGCCTAGGTCAAGAGAGTATCAGTATAACACAAAAACAGAAGAACATGTGCAATCGTAGAAAATATACAACACTAAAATATGACAACAAAAAAAGAGAGATTGACATTGACGAGTTAATATCAGTTTGCCAGACCTCTATGCTCTGTAACTGTACAGCAATCCTTTCCTTTTCTTTTATAGAGCGATGTTTCGACTCTGTGAGTTGGTGCGCTAGAGTAACATTCTCCATCTTCAGATTTTCTAACATGCCGATCTGAGTCATTTGTCCTGCCTGAAAGTAAATATACAAACAAAACACAGTACAGATGACTATTTTACATATGAAGCTTTCTGATAAACATAGCATTTGTAAACATGTACATATTTTCAGTATTTACATAAAAACCAAACCAGCCCATCTGGCACCAACAATCATCCATGCGATTATCAAATCAGCCAATCAAATGTGTGGCAGCAGTGCAGTGCATAAAATCATGCAGATACTGGTCAGGAGCTTCAGTTAATTTTCACATCAACCATCAGAATGGGGAAAAAATGTGATCAGTGATTTTGACCGTGGCATGATTGTTGGTGCCAGATGGGCTGGTTTGAGTATTTCTGTGACTCCTGATCTCCTGGGTTTTTCCATCCACAACAGTCTCTAGAATTTACTCAGAATAGTGCCAAAAACAAAAAACATCCAGAGAGCAGAATTTCTATGGATGGAAACGCCTTGTTGATGAGAGGGAGGTCAACAGAGAATGGCCAGACTGGTTTGAATTGACTAAGTTTATGGTAACTCGGATAACCGCTCTGTACAATTGTGGTGAGAAGAATAGCTATTCTGAGATGCGGGTAAGCTCTGTTTTGGCGACACGAGGGGGACCTACAGATATTAGGCAGATGGTTTTAATGTTGTGCTTTTTTATTTTTTGGAAGGGGGTTGCTCGTAAGGGGATCATCATATTCGGAGATTCTGTCTTAAACAATATTATTTTCCTGAACTCAAAAATGCACCCTTGTTGCGTAACTATACCTGCATGTTGGCCATCTCTCCCTGCAGTCGTACGCGTGCCTCCTGTGCCAGAGTCAGCTGCTGCTGGTACCAGAGGCGGAGCTGCTTCAGCGAGTCCACCTCTGCCTGCGAGGTCTTCAGTCTGCTCTGCAGAGCGTTTCTCTCAACCTGGACCCGCTGAAGATGCATCTGAAGGCCTCCCATCTGCTGCTGCAGCTCAGAAACTGGGTGAAGAAACAGAGCTAAATACACAAATGTGCACTTGGAAATGTGAAAGTGGGCATACTGAGGAGAACATATGGATCAAACATCTGCTGGTCTGGAGGACGTACCTTCATATTACTCAATGCTATGGTAACAGCAATGGAAATAGTTTTGTAGTAATAGTAAAGTACATTTACTATTACTGCAATTTAATAAAATCTAAAGTAACATAAAAAGGCTGACCCTCTTTAGTGAGTAGCATTAACCAATTAGACTGACATTTCTGAGCATTCCAAATGTTCAGGCTCATCTCTGATGTCTTCACCAACCACTCTGTTCTCACCTGTGCTGTCCTTGGTGTTCAGGCTTTGCTGCATCTCTTCCACTTTACCCATCAGCCTCTGGTACTGCTCCTCGGCCAGTTGCAGGTCATTGCCCACCGAAGCCAGGCTGGCGTTCTTCCCCTCCAGACTGGTCTGAAGTTCCACCATGGCCTTCTCCAGCACTGAGCAGCTGGAGCGTAGCGTGGTGACCTCTGAGGTGAGGGCACTCTGCCTATCCTGGCTGGCCAGGGTCTGTTCCACCTGAGCCTGCAGCTGTGCATTCACTGTGGCCAGTTGCGCCTGGAGCTCCGTTTTTTCCTTTAGAGACTGGAGATACATGATGGTTTTAGATGGAGTAAGTGGATGGCAATCATGTTTTTCTATGATGTGTGTGGTATGTTAAGGCTGAATACACAAATCTTTTCAGCACCTTCCTCAACATGTAGTTTTTCTACTGGTCTATACAAAATGGCAAACTGATTTGTTCTGATTGGGCACTATGATGACAAAGACACAAATGCTTGATACTACTGTTTATTTTGATGCTAAGCTTTCATAAAGGGATAGTTCAACCAAAACATTTAAATTATCTTATCATTTACTCACCCTCATGCCATCCCAGATGTGTATGACTTTCTATCTTCTGTGGAACACAAATTAAGATTTTTTTGAAGAATATCTCAGCTCTGTAGGTTCATACAATGCAAATAAACAGGGTCCAACATTTTGAAGCTCCAAAAGCACACAAAGATAGCATAAAAGTAATCCATACAACTTCAGTGGTTAAATCCATGTCTTCAAAAGCAACATGACAGGTGTGGGTGAGAAACAGATCAATACTGAAGTCCTTTTTTGCAATAAATTGTCCTTCCTGCACAGTAGGTGGCTATATGCACCCAGAATGCAAAACGCATTTAAAAAAAATAAAAAATTAGAATATGAAAGTGGAGATTGATACTACAAAAACTGTGCCAACCATATCACTTCTGAAGACAAGGATTAAACCAATGCTTTTTGAGCTTCAAAGTTTCGGACCTTTAGACTTGTGTTGCATGGACCTTCAGAACTGAGATATTCTTCTAAAAATCTTTGTGTTCAGCAAAAGAAAAAAAGTCATACAACATCTGGGATGACATGAGTAAGAAAATGATGAGAGAATTTTCATTTTTAGGGTAACTATTTTTTTTAGAACGACTAATTGCAGACAAATAATTGCAGACAAATACTAAGTAAAGGCTTATATAAAGTCAGTCGATCATTTTCACAAACTGAAAACAGTGACTGGAGCAAAGCAAAGGGGACTCGTATCACCCTAAAGGAGGTTTGTTTTGATATAATAATGGCCAACTGTACATTTTCCTGATTGTTACTCGGCTACCTACCTACATAAATAAAAGCACATCCAATGTTGTTTTTAATATAATTAAATATATATATATTTTTTTTTAATGAGTCAGGTATGCAAGACAAGAAACTACCACACTAAGAACTATTTAGGAAAGCTGTCCGGGCCAACGGACAATTTTATAGTTTAGCCATGTAATCACATCTTAAATTAGGAACTCATTTCATATATATTTATGTTGATGGCAGATGCATCTGAAGTGACAAAGAAATTAATACGTTTTGTTGGTTAGGATTATCATCACCACCTGATTGGCCTCGGAGGACAGGGACTCCAGTTGTCCTTCTAACCTCATTTTCTCTTTCAGAACCTGGAGCATCTCATCATGAGTCCCCATCACAGAGCTTCCATATGACACACTGCCAACACACACACAAACAAACAAAATAAAATAATCAATAGTCAGGCTGGTTTTCATGATAGATAATGAGGTTCCCCTAAAGTCCTTCAAATTTAAGTAGTAGACAATAATTTTTGGAATGGACTATCTGATGGGATGGCATCTCTGTTTTTTCCATACCTGCTGGAAAAGCTGTCTCGGCGACTACATGGCTCCACGCTGGCCTCTCTTTCCTGTTCCAGCTCCTCTATGTGCTGCTCATCAGTGGCCGCTTGCAGGACTTCCTGTAGTGATGGGAACTGGCCCATGGCTTCTGCAGCAATTTCCCTCCCTTCTACAGTATATGGAGCCTTTGGCCTGTTCACTAATGCCGCTAACATATTATAAGCCCCTGTAGCAAACATACTACTATAAGATGAGCTATCGCTGTCATTGCCATCCGCCCTAAAACCTGATTCGCTTCCATCCACTTCAGAAATATTGTCTCTGATTGGCTGAGATGATTCCAAACGGGTGTTGGTCTCAGAGCTGATGCTAATTTCAGAAACTGTGGAAACAGAGCTGATGGTTGAATGTAGCGAGCTAAACGACGAGTCGGCAGATGCTGAAACTACACCACCAGACATCTCTGAGCTTTTATAGTCAGAATCAGGGGATTTATAGTCAGCTAGAGAGTGGATCTTGCTTGAACTCGATGATTTAAATTTCTTCTCCTTGGATGAAGGGATTCCGAGGCTTCCTAGTTTGGGACCACGAGGAACGTTGGTGCGCAAGAAAGAGTATTCCTTCGTCATGGCAACAGTACTGGCCCGCGGGAGAGCCTCGGGGTGGAGCATCAGCTCTGGGTCCAGAGTGCTGAATCCACGGCTCTTAGGAGTGGGGCAACGAGTCTGAGAGAGGCAAAGAGACCTAGATTAACAACAAACTATCTGAAACAGTGGCAAACACTGGACAAACACAGTACTGCTTGGTTTTTGGCAAGTCCATATCGAAAATATTGGTCAAATTCAAATATATTTAAATAAACTTCCAATGAAATCTGTTTTAAAGGATAGTTCACACAAAAATGAGAATACTGTCTGACTCACACTAATGTAGTTTCTTCCATCCCCGAATGCTAGAATTTTTCAGTGAAAAACAAATTATGATGCCATAAGACATTTCTTATTGATCACTATGAGAAGGAGGGGGGCGTGGCCAGGCCATGATAGTGCACAGATGGTGCTGAATCAGCTGATCAGTGGGAGAGCGAGATAAATGGGAGCCAGATCCGCCAGTTCGAGAGAGACACAAGCGGCCGTATTGCATGTGTGTCTGTTTATTCTTTTAAGACTTTGTTTTAAGTTAAGTTTGACATTAAAACTTTATGTTTACTGTTCAGCCGGTTCCTGCCTCCTTCCTCGACCTTGAAATGTTATAATCATGTCTTATCGAGCTTCAAAAAGTAAAAAAAATTGTCTGTAAACTTGTGCCCTGTGTTCCAAGTCTTGCCAAGCCATACTAGCTTTGTGTGTGGAATAGACTGAAATTTCAATTCACTATTCACTGGAAATCTTTCACTTCACCATAGCTCTATAAAGAAATTGTTCACCCAAAAATGAAAAATTCTCGTACATATATATTCACCATCATGCCATCCCAGATGAGTATGACTTTCTTTCTTCTGCAGAACTCAAATTAATATTTTATAAATAATATCTAAGCTCTGTAGGTCCATATAATGCAAGTGATTGGAGGCCAGAACTTTGAAGCTCCAAAAACCACAGAAAGGCTGCATAAAAGTAACCCATATGGCTCCAGTGGTTTACTTTAATCCATATTATCTGAAGCTATAAAATAGGTGTGAGTGAGAAACAGATCAATATTTAAGTCCTTTTTAATATAAATCTCCAACTTTTACCAGCACCGACCAGTAGGTGGCAATATGCACAAATAATGCAAATCACCAAAAAACTAAATTTGGAAATAAAAGTGGAGATTTCTAGTAAAAAATTACTTTTTCTCACCCACACCAACCATAACGCTTCAAAAGACATGGATTTAACCACTGGAGACTTATGGATTACTTTTATACTGAATTTATATGCTTTTAGGAGCTTCAAAGTTATGGTCACATTCACTTGCATTGTATATTCTTCTAAAAATCTTTGTTTATGTTCAGTGGAAGAAAGAAAGTTATACACATCTGGGATGGCCTGAGAGTGAGTAAAAGCATGGGGGGTTCAAGACCATTTTGACTGGGGGGCAAGGTTGGGCCAGGTGTGCTTGTAGGAGGGCAACTGTATTATACCTTAAATGTCCCCCAAACATATATAAAACATAATTTGCTGTTTAAATATTTGCAGACATGCAATTTTTTAAAGACAACTAAAGATTAACAAAATTTAAGTACTTTTTTTTTTATATAAAATATATAAACAACATTCTGGTTTTACCCACAAACTTTAAGCCATGTTGCCATGCTGTTCTTTAGAATGACTAATGCAGTAAAGTTCTTGGATAAAATTAATTTTAGGTTAGAATTTAATCAGTAGGCTATAATCAGCATGTGCAGGTGTTATTTATGGTCACCAATTCCTTTAAGATTCTTTTAAGAATTTTTAAGCACATTTCTAAATTCACTAGTTCATTTTAAATAGTCCAGTGTAACATGTGCATTTTTAAATGCATGTACCTATCTCAATAACTACGGGTTTAAAAAAGCTGCACGCATCGAAATAAGTTATTATCATTATTATGTCTGTCAGTGTCTATGCGCATTCCTCATTCAGCACGCTTGGTGTGCACCTCTTATTAGAGAATGCTGTTGCTAATATTAAGCTCAATTCTCCGTTATTGAGCACGTGTGTGCCTCTCCCTTGTGATTGGTGCCCATTAAGTATTTGATTGATAAATGGTGTTCATAAAGAGGACATTGTATTTTTTACCTTCTCTATTTATTCCGAATACTTATAAAGCGAACATTTAATACATTTGTAACTTAAATTAAATTTTAACCCACTAAATATTATTATGCAGTCATAACACATTGATGTTTTGTTTTAAATATAATTTGGTTGGTCTATGTATTATGATGTGGGGTCACTGAACTCAGTGGGATGGAATATGAGAATACCTCTCTTACCGTTCTATCACTCAATTTAGGGGG
Organism: Xyrauchen texanus; assembly: GCF_025860055.1. Taxonomy (NCBI): domain Eukaryota; kingdom Metazoa; phylum Chordata; class Actinopteri; order Cypriniformes; family Catostomidae; genus Xyrauchen; species Xyrauchen texanus. The sequence continues at coordinate 11,352,156 of NC_068279.1, forward strand.
GCAAACATATTGACCCAGGGGAACTGACCAGCTTTTACAGATGTAGTCACTATGAACTGTGGTAATTTAGAAAACAGTGTGAAGATTCTTAAATTCTCTTTTTATATTCCACGAAAAACAATTAACATCAAAGAGTTTTGGAATGACATGAGGGTGAGTAAATAATGAAAACATTTGTTTTTGGATGAACTAGTCCTTTAAATGCACACTCACTGGATAGAAAGTAATATCCACACATTCGGTGACTCACTCTATCTTTGTGCTTCTGCACTCTGTATTGTTTGAGCTGTTCCTCTAAACGGCGACGGGCCTCTTGACGAATTTTCTCTTCATTTTCCATATCCACAGATGGCTCATTCGAAGCTACAAGAGAGACATGGTCAATAAACAAAGAAAAAAAAACAGAGGTGAAAAGTTCAGATATTGTCAACCATTGATTTTACGGGAAAGTGTGAGCTCATCAATCCTGAAACATGCTTGTTAAACAATTTGGGTAAAGGGATGGTTCACTCAAAAATGAAACACATATTGTTACAAACATGTATGACTTTCTTTCTTCCATGGAACATAAAGGAAGACGATGCGCAGTATGTTGTCTCAGTCACTATTCCTTTTCATTGCATCTTTCTTCCATGCAATGAAAGTGAATGGTGACTAAGGTTTCTGTCATTCCATCTAATGTTTATCCTTTTGTTTTCCAAGGAAGAAAGAACGTCATACAAGTTTGGAACAATATAAGGCTGAGAAAAGTGACATTTTTTGGGTGAACTATTCCTTTAAGAGTAAACATCAAGAGTTCTAAACCCTATTGGGCCATTCCAACTGCCTTAGTCAGAAATAGTCAAGAGTCATTCTAACAAGAGACAAGCCTGTTAGTTCTTATTAGTTCAAGGCTCAGCCATATGCCATATTCAAGCCAAATTAACTTGGACACCACCAAGACAACATGCATTCAGAAATCTTGTCATCTCATTCCCAGACAGAATAAATTTATCCTGAATCACCAAGACTGACACTCTTCCCAGCACCACAACCCCAGGATTGTTACCAAATTCCTCACCACATGGAGATTAGAATTGCAATGAACATCAGCCATCACAGAACCCACAACCACAGGAGAGACTTATTAGCCGGGGACATTATGCAATTGCGTAAGATTATAAAAGCCGAAACAGGACAACAGGGAAGGCTATACCAAAAAGGATGGGTTAGCCTATTATCAGCTTCAAAAGCCAATAACTTCAGCAAACTGGGGGGTTAAAACACAAAAGGGAAGGACGGTGATTTTTTTTTGGGGGGGGGGTCCAGTATTTTATGCTTACACAATTCAGTCTCCTGCATTGGAATACTTAGTCTGAGCGATTGCAACGAGTCACCCTTGTGAACAGAGCCCTCTGCAAGAGCTCCCTCAGACTTCTCTAGACTGTCAGGGAAAGAGGCCACACCTGGATCCAGCTCTGCAATCAAGGAGTTGGTGAGACAGCTCCCCGGGGAAGGAGTTGTCAGAGGTGGGGTGCTGTCTCCACAAGCTTCCTGACACTCCACCATGACCTCTCCATTTGGCAACAGCTCTGTTTTGACATGACCTACCACAAAGAGAAGGCAATCAATGAATTTCAATTTTGAAGTTGCACAAGTTCTATTTTTATGTTTATGTTATGCTGGCTGATATGGGAATGGTCTTGGATTATATTCTGACACCTATATCAGCGTGGATGAAGCATCGTATATACGTTTTTGTTAAGTGATGCCATTGTATAAAGGCCCTATTCACAGATGCACCAATTTATTTGGCAACTTGCCACCAAAGTGTCTAATAATAAGAGGGTTACCGAGATTAAGTAGGTAGTAATCAGCTGGTCATGTGATCTCAACATGGCTACCACATTAGGAGGTCCACCCTTATGTTAATTTTTTTACTTGCGTGAATCATCATTTAAATGTGCACTTTTTTTCCACACATAATAGGTCTAATAGGACTATTAATTTCTCCAAAGGTAACATTTTCTTAAGAGTGGAAAAACTAGCTTAAAAGGGATTTTCTCATCATTTACTCACCCTCATGCCAACCCAGATGTGTATGAATTACTTTTTCTGCAGAGCACAAACTAAGACTTTTAGAAAAATATCTCAGCTCTTTTGGTCCATACAATGCAAGTGAATGGTGACCAGTACTTTGATGCTCCAAAAAGCACATAAGGCAAAATAAAGTACTCCATACGACTCGTGATTTAATCCATGTCTTCAGAAGCAATATGATAGTTGTGGGTGAGAAACAGATCAATATTTAAGTGCTGTTTTACAATTAATCTCCACTTTCGCATTCTTCTTTTTGTATTTGGCGATTATTTGTGCATCTCGCCAGATTTTTTTTCAGATACGTCTCAGTCCGGACGCTCTGGCTGCTCAATTCGGATTTAGAATGGTCTTTTGCATCACTCTTAATGTGACATACAACGATGATGTCAAAAATCAGTGACTGCAGCATGGAACATCACAATATTTACCTGTCTCCTCCGTAGCTGAGTTTTTCTTGTGCGACGGAGTTCTGTCTGCACAGTGACTGGACAGGGTGCTTATTTGGAAAGCGAGATGATGCACCTTCATTTTTCCTGCATCTGTTTTGAAAGCATCATCACGTGGGTAGTACGCCTACATCCTTACCAAAGCAACCCATGCAGATAAGTTGGTTATGTCTGAACATGCAAATCTGATTTGATTACTTGCAATTAATAGTGTGGGCAGTCTGCCTGAAAAGATCTGATTTGAGAAAAATCTGACTTGCCTGCAGCCTAGCCTCATATTGCTTCTGGAGACATGGATTTAACCACTAGAGTCATATGGATTACTTTTATACTGCCTTTATGAGCTATTTGTGCTTCAAAGATTTGGTCACCATTCACTTGCATTGTACATACATATAGAGCTGATACACTATTCTAATAATCTTTGTGTTTAGCAGAAGAAAGTCATACACATCTGGGATGGCATGAGGGCGAGTAAATTTTGAGAGAATTTTAATTTTTTGGGTGAACTATTACTTTAAGTGCACCTTAAAAGGTGAACACAGTACTTTTTGAATGTGTTGTCTTGGATTTAACTGACAACTAGCGGTGTGGATGCAGCATAATTCAAATGCAATAGTTTTTCGTTACGATGCCATTGTAAAAAGTCACTAATCTCTGTTAGCTATGATTAATTTAGTCCCCAAGTGAAAGTGTCCAAAGTGTCCAAACAGTATGATTACTGGGATTAAGCGATTCGAATTTGTTTGGTCTTGTGATTCTATCATGGCAGCCCCCATTTATGGGGCCCTCTCCATAAAGAGTAAAATGGCTTTTAAAAGGTTACTGATATGACTGAAGTCTTTATCTCATGCGAGCGGTCATGTTTCCAACATGTTTCAAAAATACAATTTGAAGTTAAACTTTTTAAATGAGGAAAGAATTACTGAGCGCCCCTTTAAGGTCCAAAGCACAACCCAAATTAGCATGATCACATCTAAAAGAGCACGATAAAAGTCATTCCTGAGTTTGTGATTGGTGCTTTTGTTCACAACCTCTAAACGTGATTAACAACCAGTGTAGCTTGAAAGTTCTCTTTTGCAAAAGTCTTGCAAGACAAGTTAAACAGCCTAATCAAGCTAACGTGACAGTTCAGGAAATTGACGAAAGAAGCGTTGTTTTGTATCCTACTAAATTGAAGATGTATACTGAAAATTTAATTTACAAATGGCATTTGCTATAAAATGTGGGAAGAAAAAAACATCTTAAAGCAAGTGATGCAGTAACAGCAAATGTGCACTTAAAACATTAAAATAAGCACAACAAACCATTACAATCAATAAAAGACATCAGCATAACAGAGAAAACGGACTCAGCTAAACAGCATTATTTTATATTACACAAATCTGAAAGTATGACTTTCTGATTGCAAGTCAATATTCACAAATGTAACCATCTAATTTAAGCAATACTGTGCATAACATCCCTTCACAACCTTATTTTATCATTTCAAAAACTATGCAGTCAAACCCCTATTTGCACATAATTCTAAGCAGAACACTCACCATTAGGGATTTTCTCTGATAAGAGTGATCTGTCCAGCTCCCCATTCTTCAGACATTCTACAGTATTGCTGTTTGTATATTTGCTTTGTTGTAAATTCGGCTGGTGAGGATTGGACTCGGTTGAGGCAGCATCTCTATTTCCATTTTCCATTTCTCTTTCAGTACAGATGCTGCTTTTGCATCCATGTACATGAGTTGAGTCTCACTAGTGCAATCTGCTTTTACTTCATGCTCTGCAAACTTTGGTTAAAACTGTAGGCTGGCCTGGGTGATGGAGCAAGAAGTTGTTGAGTCCTCTGTGATCCTGTGGAATGGAAGCATTCGTTTAAATGGAGAGTGCAATTTTTTTACTTAATCAAAACAGTGGTGGGTAAAATGATTAATTTACTATTAATTAGTCACTATGCTGAGTCTTCCACCATACACATCATATAACTTATTACAGGGACACTCCCCCTGGTTCAAACTCAGGTTAAGTGTCATGATCAATGTCATGATCAAAAGAAACAATGGTGATGAAAAAATTCACTTTATGCCACTGGAACAGGATGTTGCATTACCCATTTCATTCATGCTTAAATTATTGTTTGTATACGGAGTCTGTATTAATTTGCTGTCTGTTACATTGTGCTACTGTGTTGTTGTAAATAGCATGTTTCTCAATACCGCATGGTAGCACCAAGGTTTCTTGAGAAACTGCAATTCCCAAAACAAATGACAACAATACTGCCTTTGATAGTTAATGTATCACACAATATAGGGGTTTGAACCTACAACTTTTCACTTTCCAGAACACATCTTTAACCACTAAGCCTCACCACCACAATTAAAAACAAATCACACGAAATTAAATTAGTTGCATTTCAGAAAGATTAAAGGGCTTGTATAACTTATTAATGACCTAACATTTGAACATATTGATTTGTTTTAAACAGATGTGGTTCAAATGACAGTTGCTTTATTTCAGTGTCATGACAAATTCGTGAATGACATGCCTGGAGATTCGTTTTCGCGGGGTTTTTTCTTCTTTTCTTCCCCCCAGAGTGGTGGATTAATACGTTTTCTGTGTCACACAAGAATGCATTATTAGACTACCCAGCAGCATATTAATCTAACTATAGACTAGTGTGATTTAGTTCTTATTTTAAGAAACCTGTCAGAACTCTGACATGAAAATGAAGCTGACATTACTTTAAAATCAAAGCCAAATAATGTCGTATATAAGGAGTCATTCTAAACAGCACATATAAACAGATCAGACTATCAACAGCATGGAAAAACTAGTTCTATTACCTGTCACTTTAAGATAATGAGATAATGTATCTCATTTGGGTGTAATGGATTCGCCTTAATACACGGTCACAAACAAACCTATTCTAAAAAAAACAATCAACAACATGGGAAAATTATTTGACCATCCATATAAACGTGAAATGTTAGTTCATTATTATGAATCTCATTAGCATCAGTGTGTTAGCTGCTTAGCCTCATCGCACGATTTCTAGAAACCTCAGGCAACGGATGCATGACATTGACACGCGACTCCGCTACTGCAAAACAATCTATCAAGGCCAATAAATTGTGAATAATTAGTGTGACGGTTGACTGAAACTGTAAAAAGTAATTATACACCAACCTTTCGTACGTTCCCCTCTCTGCACTACGTGGCTGTTCAATTTCCGTCTTTCAAAAAGATCCGATTAGCAACCTCTTCCGGAACAATAAAGGTTCCGCTTCGAGTTGCTGCGTAGTTCAAACAACCGTCTTGAAAATTTCAAGCAGTTATTATCGCATAAGAACATTCCCTAATTTACCAACCACCTCATTTAACAATAATTGGTTTATGAAAAGTATTGCTCTTAAAATTCATATAAACTGCTTTTTGTTATACTATAAAAAAAAAACTGTAGCACTTAACAATATTCCACAGTGAAGACATTTTACTGTCAAATGAAACCATTTAGACATAACTCTAATCAAAAAGAAATTCTGATTGTATTCCTTCAGGATTATAAATGGAAGCCAAACAGACACCAGTGTGACAAAGCAGAGTCTTTTAATTTGGTTTGTTCACAACCCTTTACATTATTAGTTACCACTAGAAAATGTGAGATTTCAAATCAATCATCAAATGCCAATGTAATTTTAAGGAACCCTGCTGTTTATCAAAATGCTCAAAAACAGGGAATGTGAAAAATTCATTAAACGCATTATCAAAATATTAATTCCTAAAATTTACACGCACAACTTAAGGCAAAATACATCCTCTAAAAGCCAGAAAGCATTCGGTGTGCAGTCAACAGAGATTAACCACAGATATGCCCTAAAAATCTTGCAAATGCGGTTTCTTGGAATTTAACTGGAATGATAACCAAAATTATTAGCTATGCTTATCTTTGTTTAATGTTAAAATCACTTCAGTTTACACAGCTCCTTTTTGATGACAAAATTGTAAATTGCGTATTCTTTACCAGCTTGTGGGAGCACCACAAACACAAGTGATTACAGAGTCACCCATTCTTTATTGTCTTGATATCCATTTAAAACAGAAGAGGGTCACACCCATTATAAGTTGAACATTTCCTTCAGTTATTGATGACAGAGCTGACAAATGTTTTGCCTGATGAACCCCCCCACAGAAAAAGTGTCAATTACAGAATAGCAAATTAAAGCCACAGAGAAAGTCGAACGTCCCTCGTGTGACTTTATTGTAAGGAAAAGTCAAAGATCTCAGATACACATATTCCCTAACAACTCACACAGCCTGCTCATCTAGACACTCTCAATATAACTCTTTAAAGTAAAAAAGAAAAACAACAAAAGAGGTTACCCAATGTGGGAATCAATCAATCGCACAAGCCTTGTATCGTAGCATGTTGTGTCAAAACACAAATACATGATAACTGACGACTGGTCCACAATGTATGAAAAGATGAAGGGCAATATGGGAGTTTGTGAAATGGGACAGAAGCTCACAACATCTTGATGATTGAGAAACAGACGCATTAAGTGTGGCACCAAGGTCTTGTGAAGTCAAGAAGCCAAAAAGAAAAAGTGTCCAAATTTAATTTTCAGAGTCTGTTGTAGAAAAGGGGAAAATGGCAAGTGGAGGATCCGTATGAAGCAGTGTTCCTGCACTCATTTCTTCTCTTCTGCCTTTTCCTCTTTCTTCTCTTCCTTCACCTCCTCCTTCTCATCCTCTTTCTTGTTCTCTGAACTCTTTGAATTGTCGTCTTTTACGGACAGCTCCTCCAGCTTTTCTGCCACCTTGTTGGTGCCGTTCATGTCACCTGTGAGAAAGTTGAACAGAACACTTTGGCTGAGGTGCTTGAAATGAAAAAGCAAGTTTAAGTTCTCAATTCAAGAGTAAAAGACTCAAAAAAACCTTAAGTCAATTATAATAAAAATCAGCCAAACATATTATTATGAATGTATCAGAAGGTACTACCACCTCCCAAGTAAATGGCCAGGCAATTTGTACATTCTGCAGATTACTGTTGCAGACAGAAAAAGTTTAAGGCTGTATGTCTCGGTCTTAAACAGAGTGAGTCTGCCTTCTAACATTGCAACATCATCTTACCTTCTAGGGACTTTCTGACCTCTTCTTTGCATTCATCGAACTTCATCTTGAACTTCTGTGCATCTGTAAGAAAGAGGCAATAAATAAAAATGGGCACAATCAAGCAGAAGTCAAAATCAAGCTACTGATAAAAAATAGAAAAGAAAGAAAAACACCAATGCAATTAAGATTGTAACGTTACTATTATTTAGAAAATTTCACTAAACTTGTATTTTTGTTTGAAATTAAAAACGAGTTTCACTTTTATTTAGTTTCAATACTATGTTAAAAGCATAACCCCCTGGTTATGCTTTTCTCAAGAATCTTCCCTTTTATCGTAGTAACAAATTGTTGTTTCACCCTTTTTAGAATCTGCATTACACTAAATAAAGTGCTGTGAAAAAGTATTTCTATTCTTGTGTTTTTTTTTATACTAAATTGTTTTAGATCTTCAAACGAGATATAAAACAAAAGGCAACCGGAGTAAACACTAAATATAGTTTTCAAATATATATTTTATTGAAGCAAAAAAGTTATCCAACACCTATATCACCAATGTGAAAAACAAAATGCCCCCTTAAACTTAACTGGTTGTGCCACCTTAAGCAGCAACAACTGCAACCAAACACTTCGGATAACTGGAGATCAGTCTTTTACAACACTGGGGTGGAATTTTGGCCCACTCTTCTTTGCAGAACTGCTTTAGTTCAGCCACATTGGAGGGTTTGAGCATGAACCCCTGCCACTGCATCTCAACCGGGTTCAATTCAGGACTTTGACTAGGTCACTCCAAAACTTTAATTTGGCTTCTTTTGAGAATTGACTTCGTTGGACGTTGACCTTGGCTTTTTTGTGACTTCCTGAATGAGTCGACACTTTTCTCTTGGAGGAATTCTGTAAGGTCAGCCACTTCTGGGAAGGTGCCAAGTTCTCCATTTGGAGATAATGGCTCTCATTGTGGTTATTTGGAGTACCAGAGCATTTGAAATAGCTTTGCAACCCTTCCCAGGCTGATGCATTTCAATCACTTTTTTCCTCATCATTTCTGGTATTTCTTTCACCTCAGCACAGTGTGCTACAGGTTGAGACTTTTTAGCCAAATTCATGCTGCTGAAAAAGTTATATTTGGGTGTTGATTTGATTGAACAGGGCTGGCAGTAATCAGGCCTGGGTGTGTCTAGTCCAGATTAACCCCATTATGAATAGTTTCATAGTTTTGGGGATTTAGTTACTATGGGGGAAAATACTTTCACACAGGCCCAGTTGTTATTGTATAACTTTTTTGCTTCGATAAATACATCTTATCATTTAAAAACTGTATTTTGTGTTTACTAAGATTTCCTTTATTTAAGATTTCATTTTTAAAACAATCTAGTATGAGATATACACAAAAACAGAAGAATGGGGGCAAATACATTCACAGCACCGTAATAACCTAAATTTGTAGCTTTTCCATCAAATGAATACAACTAGTCCAATATATATATATATATATATATATATAGTTAATCTAAATAAACTAACAACTTTATTTATACTCACTTTCTGCATTGAGGAATCGGATAGCCAGCATCTCTGCTTTGGGTTGTTCATCAGCAAAATCTGCATGTGTGTTCCACACCCAGGCTCTGTCACTACCTGCGTTTGGCTTCAGCTCCATCAACGGCATAACTACAGCAGAGGATTTTCATCATTTTGTTAAAAAGAAGAACAGTTAACAGCAGCTGAACAGAATGGATGCACAGTGTCGTTAGACTCACTGTTGTGGTTGGCACAAATTTTGAGGGTGCGATCTCTTCTCATAAGAAGACGAATGGAACCCTTCTCTTTGTGTCGCAGGAGTTTGACATCACCTGTACCACGTTCCTTCCACTCAGGGGGGTCGTTCTCACTGGCAAAACGGTACAGCTTTGCCCTCCTAGACAAAACCATATCAAAGAAAGTTTCAGCTATACACATTTTTCAGCTTTCATACACTTTATTTTTGTGGGTTATGTTACCCCTCTGATGCACTAATTAAATAACAAAGGGGACATTTTTATTCTTCTGATCCAGAAAATTATCATTTGTAATTTTTTCATTTTCCAAAAAGATGTTTGAGAAAGTTACACATTTTTCTTTTAAAACAATGATGGAAATAATTTTAGATTTACTTTACTTGTATCACCATGTTGAAGTTTTCTTTTTATAAACATGAAACCATGACATAAATTATACAGTCATATAGATGGTGAAAGGTAGTTACTGGTTTGGGAAAACATCACACAGCCTGAATTGTTAAAAATGTTTTTTAAAGATCTGACCACTGTTATTTGTTTAGTTTTACTGGCATTTCAGCAACCAGGCTATTCACATGGCAAACAAAGGTTAATCAATACATATTTACAATATTAGATAAGACACTTAAAATGTATCCAATATAAAAACTGTAAAATCTGTTCAGATGGTACTTGCATAAAAGCAGTCTAATCGTTCCAAAAGATTTACAGTTCAGTAAAATGTGCTTGATGGTCATGGGATACGGCAAGGTATCCAAATGGGAGGATCTTCATCAGCGTCAGTAAAAACGCATGTGTTAGTCTTGAATGACCCAGTCAGCATCTGGTAAAAACTATTTAGTCATGCCTAGATTACATTTTTTTAGAGTAATTTCTTTGGACCCTTGGGTTTATTTCTTATAATTTATTGCTGTTGCACTCATTTCATTCTGATTGCCACTTATTGGTGATATACAAGTTTATTAATGGTCTGAGGTCAGTATGAGACATTCTGAGATCTCAAAGTTTAATGCCTCTTTTGCCACCATACATGCTTTTTACATTTTCTGCCAAATCCCAGCACCCAACAGAGGATAATGTTGAAATCCTTCTTCTGTAATCGATAGTGGGTTTTTCTTTCAAGGTTCAGGGGGTAACAGGCCAAAAATGATACTGTCTTATGTTGTCCAGTTTGATGTTCAAATTCTCACAGTATGGTTTAATCCTTATTCCAAAAGGTTTGATCATTTTAGGTCTAGCTTTATACAGCCAAGAACATTCTGGTTGGAATACTGGTGTAAAGGCTGGATTACTTGGATTGGCTTAGAGTTTGACAGCATATTGGAAGGCCAGTTTCAGACGCCTATTCTGGAGGGAAGGTTCACCAGAATCTGTATAAAGGCTTTGAATGGGACTTGTTCTGAAGGCTCCAAGAGCTAGACGTATTCCCTGATGGTGCATTGTGTCACGCATTTGAATGTTCTCCCGTACTCACGTAATCCATTCAGGATCTAATTAATGTTCTGTAGAAATGTAAAAGAACGGTAGTGTCCGCACCCCATTTGATATTGGCCAGGACTTTTAAACTATTCATTGTTTTAAAAAGAAAATAATTCTCAACATCTTCATATGTGGGATAAAGGTGAATTTATTACCACAGACAAGGCCTAAGAATTTGAAATTATTCACTACTTTAATGGGTTCTTCCTCCATACTCAACTCTGGGTCAGGGTGTAAGGATCGGAGAAATGCATGCATACATACATACTGACTTTTGTTTTGGAAAATCTGAACCAGTTCTTTCTTATTTATGCATAGTTGTAGCTGTCGTACAATTATATTCATTTTTTTCCCTCTACAGCATATGCATAGGTCATCAACATATTAACTTGTGGGGGTCAATAACTTTGATTATGCTATTGATTTTGATTTAAAAGTCACTGAAAGAATGCTCCCTTGTGGTACTCCTAGCTCTTGTATATGTGGATTTCATAGTGTAGTTCCTACTTGAACACGAAAACGTCTGTTTGTCAAGAAGTAGGAGATAAAGATGGGTAGGTTGCTCAAAGACCTCTACAAACTTGGGCTCAAGAGTATTCCATATCTCCAGATGGTATCATAGGCCTTCTCCAGGTCAAATAAGACAGTTACAGCATGTTCTTTTTTAATGATGCTGTCCTGGACAAAAGATTCAAGTCTGATAAGGTGGTCCTAGGTGCTTTTGCCTCTTCTAAACCCACACTGGTAATCACTAATCTTATGCTCGGATTCCATTTCAGACGGTCTTTGATCATTCTCTCAATGGTTTTGCAGAGATGGCTAGTCAGATCTATTGAACAATAGTCGTTTACATCAGTATGATCCTTACCTGGTTTGGGGATGGGAATATTTATTGCTTCTTGCAATGAAGGTGGTATATTCCACATTTTCCAAACATTATTAAAAATCTCCAGGAGTAGTAGCAGTGTTGTATACGGCAAGTAGTTCAGAAATTCCTAATGGATTCTTCATTGTTTTTTCATCTTTCGAATCAGGTTCCAGATTTTTTGTGATGTGTATTTGCTGTTAAATTAGATACATAGTTTTCTCCAACTCTGACTTTTTGCATATTTAATAATCCTTTATGCTTGTGCTCGGCATATCTTAAATCTTACTAGATTTTCTTCTGTTCAGTCTGCTGAAGATTCTCTCTGCTTTTTTCCGAGCATTTATGGCTTTTTTTCGAGCTTTAAGTCTTAAAGTATTTTTCACTTCATATGTGTGTGATTTCCTCCCCAGTGACTGTTGAAGTCACCTGCAGGTATGTAGGTGGTTGGGAGTTGATCAGCAAGACTGTTTAGATCTTGAAGTGTAGGCAAGTAAATGGAACACAATGTGATGACCCTATGGAGGGTTAAACATACAGCTATTGCTTGTAGATTACCATCTATTGTGACTGTGAATTACATTCCGATGAACTAAGATGCTTACTCCTCCTGAAGGACGTTGTATGTTTGGTACAAACCTTTTTAGGGATATTTGACTATTTGGTGATAAGTGTGTTTCTTGGAGCCAAAATGCAAGAGGGTTAAATAACATGGCTAGTCATTGAAGTTCTGCAATGTTTGCTTTGACACCTTGACAGTTCCATTGAATAATACTGTTACTTGTCAAGTTGGTAACAACGAAACTTGGACTCTACTCCTACTCTTAGGAGATGGACTCCGACTGCGGGGATCCAAGACCTCCACCATATCTATATCTTATATATGGTCAGCTTTCCGTGGCCTGTTCTCCTGACAAGCCTTTTGTTGCTGTGCTTTTGTGTGGCTTCTTTCCTTTTGATATTAGGGAATGTTCCATTGTCAGATTTGGTTCTTCACTAGCTCTGGTTTGTGTTTGACTAGTAGAGGTTTGAGTGCTTTGTGCTTTCTTTTATTGACAAAGGTAGGTTTTTGTTACTGATTAACTGAGGTTGGTCACATCTGTCTAATCTGACCACTGTAGTGGACACCATGCACCAGATTAAACGCAGATTATTAAATAATTGCCGATTGTGATTATTGCGCACTTCAAATTTCAATAATATTTCACTATACAAATAAGGTATTTTAAGTGAATATAGAAATGCCATGAACACAGCCCTCTAAACTCTTCACTCCACCAGTCTCATTGACCTGCACTGTAGACAGCAATCAGAGACACTAATGTCTGTGCAAAGATTAACCACTTCCGAAGTCCTCTGATCGGATGCGTGCACCGTCTGGTATGGTTCTTACAAAACCCCCTCAAAAATATAAGGCAGAATTTTGATACTGAACACAAAGTGCTCGATTTTCCTTTTAATGCAACATTCCCATTATGACAAATGTTCTTGGTTGTTTCAGGTTTATGCATACATGCATGTTAATGATACACAGCTACACATGAGATGACCGCTTAATCCATTTCTGTGGAGATGATCAAATGAAGAAACGATTTCAAACACACACAGAATCTCAAAGGTCGTCCTCCATGTGAAATAATGGGTTGTTGGTTTAATCTGAGAGCCTTAAAATATTAAGTCAAAGAACAAACTATTTTACTACCGCATAATATAATATAGGCCTAAATATAATATAATAGTCAGGCAGGGTTCCAAAAACCAGGTGTAAATGGATCAAGACTACGGGTTGACACAAAACAGACATTTCGAAAATTGATTTTTAAATATACCTTTTCACTTAATTGCAACCCTGTGCAATACTTTTAAAGTTTAAAATAATTCTAACTTGATATTTATTGTAATAATTTACCCCTATTTTTTATATGATGCCAATTAAATACAAATAAAATACTTCTTAAGATGTATGTGTTTGGGGGAAACATTCAGGGGATAAAAGGACTCACATTTTGAAAAGTTCCTCCTCATCCTCTTCTAGAGTTTTGACATCCTGCTCTGGTAGTGAGACTATGGGCTCAAAATGTGGGTCATGGTTGGAGTCGTTTTCCGTGGATGTTTCATGTTCATCTTGTGCCTCCTGGAGGGGAAAATTATAACAGCAATTTTTGTCAATCAAATTTAAAAGAAACGCTATATCGTCATGAACAAGGCAAGTGAGTAATGATCCTGTCTAATGCAGCTGACAATTAATCGTCATCAATTATTAAATATTAAAATGACCTTGAAAAACAAAAATGCTAATTTACAATTGAATTTCCTCAGAGCATGTGTTAAGCTTCCATACTGTCCCACTCCTGTCTTTGTGGCCTTGCTTCCAAAATGCTCATCAGGTCAATGGACTGAATGGCTGTAGGATTTGGAAGGATCAGTCTCTGGAGTTTGGCCTATTGTCTGCAAATGTGCTGCTTCAACCAAACTTACACCCACTAGCGATAGTGAACCTGGACTTCAAATGCTGATGATGTTGGTTGGGGCAAACTGCTTTCACATGCACTTGCTGGTCACCACATAATATAACATATCCGTGAAGGTCTTGTAGAGGATATTCGTGAATTTTAAGGCGTTCTGACCAAAACTAAAATGGCAAATTTCCAACTACTGTTGGAAACTTTGTGCAGGATCAAACCACTGTCCGCTAAGTGTGTTCAACCTCCAAATCCACATCACCACGCAAATTAGATTTTTACTACATGGCATCAATTAGTATAATATCTCAGTAAATGTTCATGTCTAAAGGCGTGACTTGCATGAGTGTCTAAAGAATGGAACCGTCAGCTAGCAACAGCTAATAAACGCCTAAAGCGGCCTAACTGCATTTACAGCGCCTGAAACTCGTCATACCCAACTGTTTTGACTCCATAACGCAAATAATGGTAGCAACACTCAAATCGACACAGACATACAAAGAGGCGGTGAATAAACCGGCTCTGAACGTCACATGTGCGCCATGTTAGCAATGCTAACATACAGGCTAACAGTGTCGTATCATCGAAACTTACAATTACCAATTCTAATGAACCATTTTTGTACAGGACATATCATGGACATAATATGATAATAAAACACAAAAACTTAGTCGTTTATTAATGCGTAAAGCTGCAACCAATGCAAGTACACGCACAAAAGCGTATTTTGACGGACGTTGCAGGTACTATTGAGAGTGTAGCGTGTTTTTAATAAACTAGTACATTTTAAGCCGTTTAATAACGCTATTTTAGAAAGAATAGTGACCAAAAAGAGTTTTAATGCATAATATCAAAACGCTTGAGGTAGGAACCGGAAAAAACAAACAGCCGGCATTTCCCGTTACCCTTTTACAAGATCCTCATAAACATTTATCTTCATAACAAAAAACAAAATAACCTTCAGTTATCCTCTGAATGGGACAGGACATGAAGATGATAACACTCTTACCTTCGGGTCCGCCATGGTTTTTGCAGATGTTTGAAGATTATAGAGAGTTTCTGTAGGGGTTGATCAGCGCGAGCTCGTGAGATTTCACTCCGCTGTTTTCGCGCGCGCCTAACCGGAGGAGAGCGCTAAGCGCCGAAGACGTCACCACACCCCCTAGCAACCGCACTTCAGTGGCTGCGCTCTTATTGCGCAGAGTTGGATAGGTGCTGTTGTCAATTCGTCATTATAAATTGCATTCAAAATAATTAGTTGAAATGACTTTATTGGGAAGATGTTTTAAATTGTAAACAGCTTTCAGAATTATGACTGGAGATCCATTTGTTGACCTGGTGTATAATTCCTGTGGCAAGTTTAAACAATTAATTTAACATGCACCATGTGGAAGAATTGGCAACAATATTTATAAAAATAATAATATGTACAACACAAACATTTTCGTCATTTACTCCCCCTCATGTGATCCCAGATATGTATCAATTTTCATTCTTATGCTGCCTTTATGATCTTTTAGGAGCTTCAAAATTTCTGTCCACAATTCACTTCAATTGAATGGGCCTACAGAGCTGAAAAATTCTTCTTGAAATCTTTGCTTGTGTTCAGCAGAAGAAAGAAAGTCATATCTGGGATGGCATGAGAGGTACTAATTATTGAAATAAAAACATCTAAAAATAAGCCACTAAAATATTATTTGACTCTTGATGGATGTACTGTTACGTCATCTTCTACAGAGTAGAATTTAGCTGTTATATTTGATAGCAATCGGTCCTTTCTGATGCACAAAAACGAATTCCTCCATTCATGACCTCAAGACTAGATTCTTGTAATGCCTTACTGGGAAGATGTTCTGCATGTTCAATAAATAAAATGCAGCAGCTAGAGTGTTGACTAGAACCAAGACATAGGATCATGTTAGTTAAATGTATAATTTCGTATATGTTTTTTTCTTAGAAAGCTTTGAATGGTTTAGCTCCACAGTACTTACATTTGAAGTCAGAAGTTTACATACACCATAGCCAAATATATTTAAACTCCATGTCTTAGGTCTGTTAGGATCACTACTTTATTTAAAAAATGTGAAATGTCTGAATAATTGTAGTGAAAATTATATATTTCAGCTTTTATTTCTTTCATCACATTCCCAGTGGGTCAGAAGTTTACAAAGATTTTGTTAGCATTTGGTATAACGTTGCCTTTAAATGGTCTAACTTGGGTCAAACATTTTGGGTAGCCTTCCACAAACTTCTCACAATAAATTGCTGGAATTGTGGCCCATTCCTCCAGACAGAATTGGTGTAACTGTGTCAGGTTTGTAGGCCTCCTTGCTCACACATGCTTTTCAGTTCTGCGCACAAATTTACTATCCGATTGAGGTCAGGGCTTTGTGATAGCCACTCCTGGGACTGATTTGCACTTTTCGCATTACTACGTTCATCTCTAGGAGACAGAATGTGTCTCCTTCCTGAGCGGTATAATAGCTGTGTGGTCCCATGGTGTTTATACTTGCATACTATTGTTTGTACAGATTAACGTGGTACCTTCAGGCATTTGGAAATTGCTCCCAAGAATGAACATGACTTATGGATGTCTTGGCTGATTTGCTTTGATTTTCCAATGATGTCAAGCAAAGAGGCAGTGTTTGAAGGCAGGGCTTAAAATACATCAACAGGTACACATACAATTCAGTACACCTCCAATCAGAAGCTAATTGGCTAAAGGCTTGACATAATTTTCTGGAATTTTCCAAGCTGCTTAAAGGCACAGTTAACTTATTGTAAGTAAACATCTGACCCACTGGAATTGTGATATAGTCAATTAAAAGTGAAACAATCTGTCTGTAAACAATTGTTGGAAGAACTACTTGTCCTGCACAAAGAAAATTTCCTAAACGTCTTGCCAAAATTATAGTTTGCTAATATGAAATCTGTGGAGTGGTTAAAAAATAAGTTTTAATTACTTCAACCTAAGTGTATGCAAACTTCTGACTTAAATTGTAAGCGACCTTTGCTATATTCCATCACGTTCACGAAAATAATACATAGAATATCAAAATCTAATAATTTCTTATTTGGCTCCTAAACTTTGGAATATTTGGGACTCAGACACACTCTCTCAGTTTAAATCTAGACTGAAAACTCATCTCTTCAGCCTGGCAAACACCTAATATATCCATCAACTCAATACATAAGCTGCATTAGTCAGGTCTGCCAGAACAGGAAACACATCTCGTATTCTATAACTCTGCTTTAAATTGAATGGCATGTACACACACTAATATTATTCTATTAGTTTCCCTGTCTCAACCTTGGGAAATACATCCCGAGGTTACCAGAGCCTGATCCAGCTTCGGTCCTGCCTGATGTTCGACTACCACTGGGTCGCTGAGTGATTATGACAAACTGCAGCATGTGCCAGCCAAACTTAACTTCAGTCTACTGAGACAGACTTCTCATAGGATGAATTGATGCAAACTCAAAGACATGTGATTCTTAATGAACCACTGTCTGAAGCAGTTCACCAAAATTACCTGCCATAAGCTTCCAGCCAGCTGCGATACTGTTGTCCCTCCTGGTCAAAGGAGGGACAACACTCTCTTAAAAAAATTAACTACATAGAAAATAAATTAATCAATAACAAACGCCTCTTTTAGGAGTTTAGTTGTTATAGGATCTAACATACATGTTGCTGATTTTTATGTTTTGATAATTTTTGTCTTCTTGACCTGCACCACTGAAGGATTGAAGTTGCTTGTAGGGAATCATTTTAATCGTCAGGGGTCTGTGGCTGACAGATGCATCATTCCAATTTTGTTTCTGATGATTTAGATTTTATCAGTAAAGAAATTCATAAAGTCATTACTACTATGCTGTGATGGAATATATGGTTAGTTTTATTCCTAACCAATTTAGCCACATTACTGAATAAATACTGGGGGAAACATTTTCAATGAAAAGTAAATTTTTTAATGGGTTGGGAAGACTTGGAAGATACTATATAATTTGTATTTTTGTTTTGTGTTCTAATTAGGGTATAAAGAGAGTCATAAGCGCTTAAAATTACATGAAGTTGAGTTATATTCAACCTACAGTTGAGGTTCCAAGCGAGCCGAGCCAATACTAAATGTGATGTCAAAATCCTGTAGATCACATATTGGTCAGGGAGAATTGTCACTACCAGCATCACTGGATTTCCGATAAGTAAAATCAACCTGCTAGTTTTAAAGTTAGTAACAGCGATAGCAGTATAATTTGTTCAAGTGACTTTTGAATTGTGAAAAAAGAAATGGCTGTGCACAAAACCACGCCGTGGTCAATAAACAAGGTGCAGACGGTCCACTCGTTAGTGATGAGCGAAACCATAAAGTCTTTCAAGAAGTGTCTCAGCTGTTGGCCGCACACGGCTACCAACGGACCTACCAAAAGTGTAGGGAAAAGTAAAAAAAAACTTTAAAAGTGACTACAGATCCATCAAGGAAAGGTGGAAGTTGTTGAACAAAATGCACGCTCTCTAAATCGGCACGCAATGGGAGGGAGAGTGCCCTGGACGCAGCCACGATGGAGGATGGTATGTTTTGTTACGTTAACTCTATACTCTGCTTAAAAGCGTCACTTTATTTAGTTGACCAGCTACAGGAAGCTTGCTTCTAAAACAAAAAATCACCATGCAACAACTGCTTTATGCAGCACGATGAGTTAGTAGCTAACAACTAGCGGTTGTGTTAGTTTTGGTCAGTTTGTGTAGTGTTGATGATGTCATGGTAGTAGAGGCAGCGCAACTATGAAGATCAGCCTATAAACCCACCCACGTTGATGCAGCACTAAACTGCAGCAGAATTGCAAGCTCAGAAAAGTAAAGCGGGTAGAGTTGAGGCGAGTCGAACGTAACGTACAGTGGAAAAGTGCCACATCCTTCTAATCATGCGAAATATCTCTAATTTTGTATTCTACTATGTTCTATTTTCCAAGCTCTTGAGAGCATGTGTGTAATTATTGTACATGGTACAGGATTTTTCTCTTTCTATAAAAGATAAAGGGTCAACACTATTTAGAGCACTAGAGAAGACTGTATCAACACGTTCTTCTGAACGTTTTGGCGTACTTAGTATTTGAGACAAATCTGGAAGATTATTAGTGAAGCTATCTTTAGTAGATGAAAGAACAGCAATTCCCAGTGTATAATTTTCATTATCTATGTGGATGTTGAAGTCACCAACGATTAAATCTCTATCCACAGCAACCACCACATCTGACAGAAAATCAGCAAATTCTCGAAGGAATTCAGAATATGGCCCTAGTGGTCTATAAATTGTTGCAAGAACAAAAGACAACACATTTTTTTATTTATATCTGATGTGACATTAAGCATTATCAGTTCAAAAGAATTAAACTTATATCCAGACCTTTGAGTAACACTAAAAATATCACTGTAAATTGTAGCAACACCTCCTCCTCGACCTTTCAGACGAGGCTAATGTTTATAACAATAACCTGAGGGAGTAGACTCATTTAAACTAATATATGTAGGTTTAATTAATCCAGGTTTCGGTCAAACAGAGCGAATCCAAACTATGATCTGTAGTAACATCATTTACAATTTATTGATTTGGATGAAAGCATTAAAATTTTTAGTAGCCCTAACTTTATATGATGTTTATCATACATTTATTTTTCAAGTTTGACATCAAAAGTGTGACATCAAAATATTTTCAGTGTAACAACCAGACAATATATCACAATCATAGGAATCCTGCCAATTACACCATTAATTGTGTAAATATCATGTTATATTAAAAACCCTGAAATGCTGTCGCATTTTGTTGATTAAATCTTGCAGCTCATATAGATTTTCATGTTTGTTTCATTCTGATGAATTATATTTCTTAATGCCTTGTTTTGGAGCCAAGGACACATTTAAATGGACTATTTTCTCCAAAATTAAATTTACCACATATTAGCCCCGTAATATCTGGGCTTAACAGCAATTATTTTGGATGGACATTATGAGGCAGTCATTGGTGCCATAACTCTTTTGTTTTTTACTACCGTTCAAATCAATAGCAGCCAAACAGATCTAACTCCATGCCAAAGCCTAAAGATAAACTGTTTGTAATCTCTGAGAAGGCCTCACAGACTGGAGTACATATTGTCATTAAACAGCTGTATTTTCAATCATTAAAATGTGTGTGTTTTTTTAAATATGATCCAAGTTATAATGTATTTTATTGATCATACACAGTATTTGCAAGAGCAAACCTTGGCATATTTTCTCAAGTAACCCATGACGAATAAAGGTCAAACAATGGTTTCACTCGCAAGTCGCAGAGTTTAATCAGTTTTAAAATATACATAAACAACATTTTCTGATTTTAAATACCCCATTTTCCCTCTCTTTCCCTCTTGTTTTTATTATGTTCTCCCCCCTCTCTCCTTTTTCCTACATCACTCACTTGGCATTTATTTATCTCCATCCTATCAGAGAGAGTGTCTACTACCTCCACAAGAAAGAAAATCACTCAAGCTGTACTGCATATTGCTTTGTTTTTTTTTTTATACAAATGCGAACATAAATACTACGGTTTGTTTTCTGCTCTCTGGTTTTGAACGGTTCAAAACAGAAAAGGAGTTGAAACAGCAGTGGCCTTCAAGCTACCCTTCTGAAGAGAAAATGAGGACTATTCTCCACTTTACAACCCATGCTGTGGTTAACACAATGCAGCTACTGAATGGATGCACTTTCGGTCCTCTGTTTGGCTGGTCTCTTTCTGGAACTTTCTTATACCTTCCAGTGGGCAAGTCACTGATGGCGTCCATTATTGAAACTCAATCCGGAACTCAAAATCCATTTCTCGTTTTGGCCAAAGTCCTCTATACTCTATGCTTTCCTGCATTCCTGTTGTTCTCAAGAACACCTCTCTGTGCATCCAATCAGTCCTCTTAATTGAGGAAGTCCATATCTATGGATGACATGACTGGGCACCAACATTTTAGCATGGATCAGATTGGTGGGCATGGATAAAATTGGTCCACAGTGGGTGGAATGTGGGTGTAGGCAGAGTGAAGGGCAAAGCTGAACTTTTTAACGGCACTAGAGGAAAACTCAATTTAGTCACAATGCATGCATGTTACACACTCCGTTCTAGAGTCTGCCCATGATAGTGTGTGATCTTGGTGTGTATGTACATGCATCTGCTTGTGTATGCATGTATCTGCATGTGTGTATGTGTGTTTGTGTTGTGTTCATGTGTGTGAGATCGATTTTTCAGGTGTATGGGGTTTTCTTGTTTTGCAGTCTTTATTAATGAAGTCTTTCTACCCCACAGCAGCAGGGCATCACAATCTCACACTCTGGGGGAGTATTTAGGGTTTCTTGGCACCTCGGTGAAAGATTTCAGCTCGTAAGGAATCCCGGCGTCCACCTCGATGGACTTGCGGGAGAATAGCAGCCGGATATCATTGTGCAAGTAAATTTTTCCAGATTTGGAACTCTGGAATCTGAGATATGAAAACAAAGAAGAGAGAAAAACAGGTTCATTCTGCTTCAATGCTTCCATTTTATTTGAAATACTTAGTGTTTTTATGCTTCTCTCTTGAAACAGAATGTAATTAATCTAGTTGTTTAGTCTTTAAGCCATTTGATCATCCAACTAGCCTCAAAACAGTTAATGAGCTTGACACACGGAAAGGGAGATTAAGAGTTAAAAAAGTTGTAAATATTGATCCGTTTCTCTCACACACCTATCGTATCGCTTCTGAAGACAGTAAGTAAACCACTCGAGTCATATTAATTTATGCTGTCTTTATGTGCTTTTTGGAGCTTAAAAGTTTTGGACCCTGATGACTTGCATTGTATGGACCTACAGAGCGGAGATATTCTTATAAAATCTTCGTTTGAGTTCTGCAGAAGAATGAAAGTCACGTTAATGAAAGAATTTTAATTTTTGGGTGAACTATTCCTTTAAAGTTCATTAAATAAAGATTATATTGACTTGAGGCTATAGAGGAACATGAAAGAAGTACAGTTAACAAAAACTGTGCAATTTAAAAGTACAATCTATATTCGCAACAAATTAAGAGCTCTAATGATAGTACAACTAGCAGTTTACTTCCACATGCTTCCACTGTCACAAGACCTGCTTTCTCATCAATTTATTATTTATTACTATACTGAGTCATGTCCAAGACAACTTTATGGAGTCAAAGTTTACCTGAGGTGTATCAAGTAGCAGAGAATCTTCTTCCTGTCAGAAAAGGAGCCCTGCTGCCCTTCCTCTGACCCCTCTGTCTCCTCCACAGGCACCAAGAAGATACGATGGCGCAAGAAGGTCATGTGATTAACAGGCATGTCCCCAAAATTATATGTCACCAAAAACATCTTAACCACAGTCTTATTGGGGTTGAATAAGGTCTGGAAAAACACATACAACAGTAATTTAAACTAAATATTGTTTTTTAATATCATACTGTAATATTTAAAAAAAGAAAAAAAAAAAGTTTATAAATTGGTTTATAAAGTGCAATTCTTTTTTTTTTAATAGTTAAAATCAAGAAAAGATGAGAGCCCACCACTTGAATGGTCCCTGCTTTGGGTACGCTGTATCCTTTTTTCCCAAGTGGCTCAAGCAAGATTACTCCCTGAACATGGCAGAAAATTATAACAATTAATATGCATTTTACAACATGTCAGGTGTGAAACACATGCACCTTGAACTTTGGGTTTTAATTTGTATCTACCCATCTCTTGACTTTTAAATAATCATTCATTAGATTCACATACACATTTTATTCCACAGGGTTCTTACAAAGAAATTCTGTAATGTAACAGGAAGGATGCATTTTAACACACACACAAACACACAAAAGGTACTAAGGACATACCAGGAAGGGGGAAGGGGCGCTGTGTTCCGAGGTGTCATAGTAAGTGACTTGCACAGGTAAGGTGGCATGTTGTGGGCAATAGGAGCCGCTTGCCCCGATCTCTGCAGTGAAGCCCTCTATCCTCCCAGATGGAGAGAAACGACCCTTCAGAATCGATTCCTAAAAATACATGCACACACATCACCAATCAGAGATGCTTAGAAAACATTAGTCAAAGTTGAATTCTCTTATCCAGGTTAATTATTTTGCTGCCTTTGGGTCTAATGACAAAAATAAAAGTATACAGACAGGTGCTACATGTTAATGTACTGTATGATAATGTTTAATTTATTAGAATTGTACATGGGTCAGTCTGTTTATACCTCAAAGTTGCCTAGGAGTGGTCTGCTTATGGAGGATAAAGAGGAGACCGAGCTACAGGAGCGAATGTTATCTGTTCTGCGTCCACTGCGCAGCTGTCGACTATTGAAAAAAAATCATGTATTTAACAACAAAACATTTCATCATAATAGCTGACCTTTAATATATACAATCCAGCATTGCTGAAAAAAGCATATAGCCTATATTTATTTATTTATTCATTTGTTTTATATATAAAACGAAAGAAAATCTCGCTAAGAAAACAGGCATACATTTAGATTAAAATGATTTGAGAGAGAGAAAAAAACATAAATCACGGTTTGAGACGATTGCCCAGTTTGCGCCTTCTCCCTGCTCTTGAATAGTCCGTAGCAGTCTGAAACAGATGTTTAAAAAACATGTTAGATTTATTTAAGTGCAAAAAAAAATATTACATTAGTATACAACTTAATGACTTAAGTCAAAAAGAACCTAATACTTTAGAGTCCATTTTAAAATCACACAAAACCAATTGTCAGATAAATGTTTAAACTAGATTTGCATCTCTTTAAAAAATGTCATATTAAGAAAAATTATCCTGAAAAGGAGAAGAAAGCCCATTATGACGTCAGATTTTAAAGACATAATTTGGTTTTGATACAAGTTAATCTCAATCGATAGTATTTGTGGCATAATATTGACTACCACAAAAAATCATTTCGACTTGTCCCTCCTTTTCTTTAAAAAATACAAAAATCTGTGTTACAGTGGAAGTAAAAGGGGGACAATTTCTGAAATGTTAAAATACTAACTTTTTCAAAAGTATAGCCACAAGATATAAACAATATGTGTGTAAACATGATTTCAGCATGATAAAATGACTTACTAAACTTAAAGTAAAGTTATAGCCAATTTTACAACAACAAACCCTAAAATGACTGTAAAAATTACAATTTAAACAACTCTACAGCTCAAATAATGCATCAGTTTAAACAGAAGAATTAATGTAAGTGATTTTATAAAATTATAAGATTCACATTCATACCTTTTAAACCCTCCAAAAATTGACCCCATTCACTTCCATTGTAAGTGCATCGCTGTAACCTTTCTTTTATTTTTTAAGAAAATGAGGGACGAGTCGAAATACATTTTTGTGGTAAATCAACATTATGCCACAAATGCTGTTGATTGAGCTTAACTTGTATTAAAACCGGAATATTCATTTAAATGCCGATCATTGTAAACAGTTGCACTTTTGCACTAAAATCACTTCTGTACAAAATTTCACGCTTTTGTAAGAATATAAAGCAATGACTCCATTCAGTCAACAACATTTTAAGACAAATACCTACAGATAGTGAAGTGGCTGCAATTTAACACATACTGGAATGGTCCATGGTATCATTCTGATAACCGGAGTTATCTTTATATCAGCTAGGCCGAACTATAGAATGTGTATCCAACGTGTACATTTTCACCAAGTCTGAACCTTAATTTCGGTCCATTAATCTCTCTGTTTCTCTATTCCAAACCCCCTTTTAGTCTTTTCTCCTTCCCTTTATCTCTTTGTTGTCCTGTTTCTATGATCATTTCTCTGTCCTTCACTTTCTTTTTTATTCCTTCTTTCTTGGCCTCTCTTCAGTCCTGAGCTCAAGCCTCTAGTACTGATCCTGTAGTAATGAAAGTGGTAGTATATGAGCTTCTGTAGTCTATGAAACCCCTCTCACCCCAAAGTCATTCTGGAACTGAATTTGGCCAGAACAACCTGTACGTGTGTATGTGTGAGATCAGGTGAGGTAGGTCTCACCTCTTGAACAATAGCTCTCTCAATGTGATGCTTATTCTAGAGCAATGGAAAATTTATATATTGTAAAATCTCTCTCTTTGCCCCTCCCTTATTATATCTCTTTTCTCCATTTTCTCCAGCCTGTCAGTAATGAAGTGGTGGTTTATTCCCACCCCCTTAACACTTACCCATCATCTATTAAATCTTTCCTCTTAAAAGGTTTGTTCACCCAGAATATATCTCAACTTCATGTAATTTTAAGCACTTATGACTCTCTTTATACCCTAATTAATCAAAACAAAAATACAAATTATATAGTATCTTCCAAGTCTTCCCAACCCATTAAAAAATTAACTTTTCATTGAAAATGTTTCCCCCACCATAGCTCTCAAATCTAGATTGCGCTTGTGTACAACTAAATAAAAATGGCCCATCTAGACGTCTCATGCCAGGTTTTGCATCGCTGTTGTCAAAACTCACTGCTCCCTCATGTCTCATCATTGAAATCATGCCTTGACACACCATATGAGATTTGAGAGCTAAGATGAAGGGAAAGATTTTCAGAGAGTAACTAAATTTCAGACTTTTCCTCACGCAAAGCAGTCAAATGATTTTATAAGACTTCCCAATATGGAAAAGAGCACTGGACATTCTGGAATATTTATTCTTTTGTGTTGCAGGAAAAAAATTAAGTCAAAGACTTAATAATGTGAAAAAATCTGACATTATTGTCTTTTTGTAATTTGAGTTTAAGTATCAACTTAATATGCTTATTACCTTGGTGTGCTCTCTTGCTGATGGAAGTAGATGGTTCCAGAAGGGTGCGCCCTTTGCATCAGTGCTGCGACAGGATGCTAATCCAAGCCCCGGTGCCAACAGTGCCAGTCGACTGCGTTTTGAGGTGGATGGGCCCTCATCTTCCGAGCAGGATTCTCCTGTATCGCTGGATGAGAGAAGTCTCTTCTTTACTGGGCAAGAACTGGATGACCCCATCAGGCCATTTGCTTCCATTGGAGCTTTCTCAGGAGAGCTCAGTCCATTGGAGTAGGTGGTCTTTTTTTCTGATGGTGGAGGAGAGGATTCAAAACTGGTCCCCCATTCGAGAGCTTCAGCTGGTGTTGAAAATGGGACAGGTGCCCAACTGCTCTCCATGGTGTACAATGTCCCCTTGACCTCCAGAGAGAGGTTACAGTTGTTGCGGTCCTCATCCCGTGGCCCTTCTATGGAACCAGCTTGGACATTCCCAGCTGTGGAGGCCTCAGTCCTAGGAGTAAGGGTGGAAGGACTCCCCTCACAGTGCACCCTGGCAGAGTGAGGCCCCTGTGGGTCCACCATGGGGGGAGACTTTGGGGAAAGTGGGACAAATGCATCCGGGATTGGCCTGTCATGGTTATGCTGGGCCGGTCGACGACCAGGAATGGGAGGGTGTGAGGGGGAAAGGGGGGGTGACCTAGGGATTTCTGGGTCTCTGTGCTCAAGGAGTGTGCTGGAAAACAGTGGTTCAACCCCAGACCCACAAAGCACCTCCCCATCGGACTCATCATCCACTTCCTCTTGAAAAAGATGCTTTTGGGCAACAGAGACTGCCGGTCCCTCCAGGCCACGCTTCACACCTACTCTGATTGCCCGTGGTGCATCTTGACTTTCCCCAAATCCACCTCTCTGGGATAGGATGGATAGTTGGTAGACTTTCTGCAGCCTGATCTCTTCTTCTCCAAAAGGCCTGGGAACTCCTCGCCGTAGCGCTGGTTCAGGGCTCTCGCTCTGAGTGCTAGGCATCAGTAAATCCCCATCCTGGGCTGGAAGCTCAATGGCTGGCTCTTTACGAGCCAGTTCTACGTGGATGTGACGCATAGTGCCTTTGCTTGCCCTGGGTGATTGTTTCAAGGGAAGTTGTGCAGTGTTAAGTAATACAAACACAAACTCTAGAGAGTTCTAGAATGTCCAAAAAAGTGCAACAAGGTTTTGAAAGTGAAAATATGCTTCCCGTCTCATAGATGGAAGGCTCTATATTCCAGGGGTCAGTTGTGGAGTTAGCACATACTGATTTCCACAATGGACACAGCTTCTGAAGTAAAACAAACAGGCGTAAGCAAATTTATATTTACATATGATTGAGAATACAGTATTTATGGTACACGTATCATGAATACATCTGCATATAGAAGTGCAGCCATTTTTATAACTTACATGCCTGTTGGTGCCTGGAGCTTGACCACAGGCCCTTTCACATCCAGCCTGGCAGCTTTTGAATTGTGTTGACCCTTGATCCCTGACCCTAGCCCCTGAGATTGGCCATCTTCAACACTGCCCCTCTGGTGAAACAACAGCATTCCCAGACACATAGGCAGCGAACAGGGGCCTGAAAAAAGAGAATTATGGAAAGAAAATGTGAAATTATTTTTAGTGTCATTCAAGTGTATTTAGAGACATTGAAGTCAAATAATTTTTATTTGTATAGTGCCTTTCACAACACACATCGTTTCAAAGAAGCTTTACAGAAAATCATGCATTAACAGAAATGAAACTGTAATATCTATAATACCTTAGAGTCATCATTGTGTAGTTTCATTAAATATGATAGTAAATTGCGTTTAAAAATAAATAATTAAATAATAATTGTATTTAAAAACCCAGTGAGCACAAGATGTTGGCTAATGTAGAAAAATAACCTTGGGAGAAACCAGGCTCACTGTGGGGGCCAGATCCCCTCTGGCTACATCATGAATATAATGCCAATATTACTTTAATCATTAGGGCTGTCGATTTAACGTGTTAATTCAGAGCGATTAATGTTATAAAAAATTATGCGCTAAAATAAATTTACGCAATTAATCGCAATGCCTCCGGACCGTAATAAGGAAGATTCCTGAGAAATGCAAGCTTGTAGTACCACCTGTTTACTCCAGAGGGCAGCAAGTGAAATTTCAGCTGTATGAGCAACGCGCAGTTTATACAGTGAAGAAAATACTTCAGTAGGCAGAATAACACAACATGCGTTACGTTCTTGCGTTCAAAACACCTGAAGGAGCGCAAGTGCGAACTAAGGGATCTCAAGATGTGTTTAAAGATTGAGTATTAAACTATATTTTACTTGACACAGTGAACTAAACATTTTATGTTTATGACGCAACGCACCCGAGACGCTACACAAGCATGTCTGACGCAGGTGTAAATTGATGGGTCCTTAAACAAGCCATCATAATAAATCTCCAACTGATTGACAAATTCACTTGTGAAATGGATTGCTGTGAACTGTATGCCAATGACTGACTTATGATCAATAATATGGTAGTAAACAATACATTGTATTCTAAAGCGCTTTTTGTATTGTCTTATTAATGATGAACTGTTCTGCCACAAGAATGTAATGCATATTAATTATCTGAATATTTTTTCGGGATACCATGTAATTACTTCGATTACAAATTTTAATCGATTGACAGCCCTTAATTATGTATAGTGCAAGTCAAGGTTTAAATTATTAAACTAAGTAAGTATTAAGGGTCAGTGTTTAAACAAAGATTTTGGAAGAACTGTAAGATTAATGACTATTCAAAAACATTAAAACATTATTTGTGATTAAACTTAATCAACTACATTTTAAACAAAATGAACACAGTAAGTATCCACCATTTCAGCGCTATGCATATTGTTTAACACACAGCTTTTAATATACAATTATTATTGTACACTGATGGAGTTTTCTAAAATCCAACAGGAGATGCAACCCTATTCAAGTGTTTAAATAATATAAGAAGCATAATATTGAATTCAAATTTAAAATAATGAATAAAATGATTTAACATGTAACACAGTGCAGTCATGTGACACTATTGTAATGTAATACTGTTTGAAATGTTTATTGTTGCACATATTTTTCACATACTTTTTTAATTAGAAGTAGACTAGAATCAGCATACAGTAGGCACTGTGCAGTATGCAGTATGTTATTATTCCATTTCCCTATGGAACATAACCCAAGCTACCAGTTCCCAAAGTGCATCCATTTACAGAAGTTTACCTTACCAAGGGCAGAGCGTCAGTGAGGTGGGAGGGGTCTTGCAGAAAGTGCTAATGAATAGGTAAAATCCCTCCTAAAGCTCCACACAGACAAGGCCAGTGGCCAATCACACCTCCCCTTGGCTCCTGAAAGGAGTGAACTGCTCAGCGGCTGCATCCTGTGCCAGGCATTCCAGAGACACAACCTATTGGAGAACAGAGTGTTGTGAAGCAACAATAAATAATCAAATCAAACCAGTGACCATTACAGCAAATGAAAGACATAGTTCAACCTGCAGATGATTAGAATCAGTCATTCTAAACTGGTTTGAAGTTATCTGGTAAACTGCTGTCACATTTACATTGTCATTTAGCAGATGCTTTTATCCAAAGCCACTAACAAATGAGGAGCATTAGTAATTTGTCATTCAAAACTCAACCTCTGCAGTATTGCACTGCCAAGTTCTCAGAGAAGCTAGAGTAGTACCAAAGCAAGCACAGACGAAATTTTTAATTATTAAATAATTAAATGAAATAGTAAGTGCTGTCAACGCTGACATGATAAGATATTGCATCATTTAAAAGCTCAAATTCATATGGGGCTCCGTTTTTGTGACGTTGCTAGGTGCAGCACAATGTTGCTATGCACAACGTTTTATCCATTTTTTGTGAGATCACTAATTTTAAGTGCAAAGTGAGAGTGTTTGCCCTATCTGTGGGTGTATGCATACAAATTGTGGGTGTATTGCATGTTGTTGTTTTTTCTCCCCAATTTGGAATGCCCAATTACCACTACTTAGTAGGACCTTGTGGTGGCGCGGTTACTTATCTCAAGCCAGGTGGCGGAGGACAAGTCTCAGTTGCCTCCATTTCTGAGAGAGTCAATCCGCGTATTTTACAATGTGGCTCATTGTGCATGACACCGCGTAGACTCCCAGCATGTGGAGGCTCATGCTCTGCGATCCACGCACAACTTACCACGCACCACACTGAAAGCGAGAACCACTAAATCGCAACCACAAGGAGGTTACCTCATGTGACTCTACCCTCCCTAGCAACCGGGCCAATTTGTTTGCTTAGGAGACCTGGCAGAAGTCACTCAGCACACCCTGGATTCGAACTCACGACTCCAGGGGTGGTAGTCAGCATCAATACTAGCTAAGCTACCCAGGCCCTGGGTGTATTGTATGTTAATGAAGTGGCGCAAAACGCAATTTGCAATTTTCCTGAGATATAGGTCATTGTGCTAAGACGGGGGATGAGCATGTCTAATGGGAGCACAAAGTCTAAAATCAGTTCCTTCATTTGCAGTTTTGAGATTCCACAAGCAGGTGGTAATAATGTCCAAACCCTGAAAATATAGTGGAACATCTCATTTTGTCCCTGACAATCACTGCTGTAGTTATTTATGAAACAAAAGATTTGTGTTAAACTATCTATAGATCATTTTTAATTTAAATGATTGTTATTATGTTTTTATCTTACAATAGTATTTATGATCTAATTTGTATTGGTATTTTTCCCCCTGTGGTCGTAGAGTGATTTTTAAGTCACTGTAAAAAAGAAAGACAATATTTGTATATGGGGAGGGTGTTTTATAAGACTTTTTAAAAACTTTTATTTTGATTCAATTTTCATTTCTTTTGAAGTGTTATTTGAATTTAGACATATTTTTTGTTGAAGTTTTCTTGTGTTTCAATAGATACATTTCATTTTAAAGCAAAATCAACTGGTTGAAGTGAAGTGCTTGCAAAAAAAAAAGAAAAAAAAAAAAAAGATCCCTCAATACACAGCCTTACCTGGAAGGCTGATACAATCACTGTTAATACTAACCATGATTTCAGTGTCACTTGATCAATGTGATTGATCACTTGATCAATGTGATTAACAACATTCTCTATAATTTAATGGAGCGAACATCCAAATCCTGACGAGAAACTTATTTTCCATGCTTATAAAAGGAGCACGTCACGGTCATAGTAATATACCTGACATTCAACAAGGACACAGTTAATGCACAAAAGAATGCAAGTCCATATTTCTATTCTTCTAATTCATTGCATTAAGCCTACCAAACACTACCAACTTCTTATGAATGTACAGTCTTTGTTTATATCGCTGGTGCTTGACAGGGAATGGACTATATAATAGGACGCAGACGATAACTGGAGAAGAACCTCAGAATTAAATTGCACTTGACCCAGCCCATTAGAGCTTTAGACAAGCAATTTCACTAAACCTAATTGCGCCTAGACATAGCACAGGCTTGCATGAAAATACCAAAACCTCATAGCAATGCCTATTGACTTTACAGGTATGATTTTATCGCACAGCTTAGTGCTAGAGCTCTTAAAATATGGTTCTTAATTAAGAACCTTCAACAGGTTCTATCTGTCAGTAAATCACACACACAATCAATACTTATACAAATAGGGAACAGACACAAAGAGTAATCATATGACTGGCTACACTCATTTGTGTTATCAGTCAAGCCATCTTGATTAGGACACATGTCTGAACAGCTCTGACTGGCTCTCTGTCTTGGTCTGCATATCTCAGGCCTGTTTTGGATCAGGCAGCTAGACAACAAACTGAAACACACAACAGAGCCTTTGTACTATCTAACATCAGGGAACGAGCAGTCGGACTCATTAATGGCAAAAACTGGAGCCATGAATGTAAAAATTTGAATCACGTGAACATTCATATCATCTACAACAGCTTTGATGAATCCAATCATCTTTTTGTCCTGTCTTTGACATCTACATAATCTGAAATGGTTAGAGGAGCTCTAAGAAAAGAAAAACTGCTTTGCATTAAAACAGAATGTAGGCCATCAGTTTCACCGTTGTCTCCACTGATCATATATCTGGATCTGTAAGATTATTAAATCGAGCTAGCTTAAGAATGCACACATCCACTGGGGGAAGAGACTGACAAATCCTCAGCATTATAAAATAATAATCTGCTTGTCAGTTAAAGGCACTGCAAGTATCGTATCGGATGTCATGAATGCCACAAGAAGGAAAACGCTTGCTCTGGCAGTGAAGTGGTACCTTATAGGTCCATAGTACATCTCTAACACCTAATGAAACTAAAATATGTGACCCTGTAAAGGAAAAAAGGATACAACTGCACAAAATCTGCCATGAAAAGTCTCATGCAATGAGGAGCTCGCCTTTCTAAGAGATGCATTTGCATTACAATGTTTGAAAGAAGTATTAAGTGGCCTCCCAAGGGATGGGGCTTATCTCAGTTTGGTGGCAGTATGAACCTAGGAGTCTTTGAGCTCCTGGAATATAGGTATGCATGGCCAAATTAATTAAACCACAGAGTGAAAGAAAAAGTAAGTGAAGAGAGGGTATGTTCGGAATAGAATACTAACACTCTGCTTAGTGAGCAGTATACGCTGTATATTGCCTACAATGCTTTTTTTAAATGTGGAGAAGTACACATTATGCAATGATAAAAATTGCAAATTGTAGTATGAAAAATTGTTATAACATGACAATTACATTGCATATTTTTTCTTTATCTACTATTGTGTAAACATGCATAAAAGTAATAAGTAAGATTGTCTTGAAGTAACAGTTCACCCAAAAATTACATTTTGCTAATAAAAGCAGCTTTCGTGTTCATGTGAGAACTTGCATTGTTTTTAGTGCTAAACAATGCAAGTTCTTGCATAAACAAGCATGCCACTGTAAATGAGCTTCTCTCATAGCATTAATGAACGCGCATTTAAAAGTTACATACATTTTGGGTTGTTTCTCCCCAAAACGTATTTGTATACTTTCAGAAGATTTGTAATAGACACACAAGCTTCACGGACTACTTTAATGATAATTGCCATTATATTGAAAAAGAAAAAAACTGGGATATTCTTTAATAATTTTCTTTTAGTGTTTGTTTGACAAAATGGAGTGGTGGTGGTGGTGTAGTGGGCTAAAGCACTAAACTGTTAAGCAGAAGGTTGCCGGTTCGATCCCCACAGCCACCACCATTGTGTCCTTGAGCAAGGCAATTAACTCCAGGTTGCTCCGGGGGGACTGTCCCTGTAATAAGTGCACTGTAAGTCGCTTTGGATAAAAGATAAAAGGATAAAAGACGTTTGTTATCAAATTATGACAGAATTTTCAATTTTTAACTGTAGGCAGTCCAATCAAACAATGACTCAAGAGGGGGGTTGTTTAAAATTGTGTCTGATCTAACTTTCGATTTATTAGTTACACTGGAAACAACAAATGTTGTTCATAACTGGATACAGTATTCCATGAAATGTGCTCTGTTGTATACTGCATATTTTAGCAGATGGAAGATGTCATCTAGGTATTCCATGAATACTGACAATTTGTATACTGCACACAATAAATATTCTGCATACTGTAGAAATAGTATTAGAAACATGGTAGAATGCCATTTGCACATACCCATATAAAGGCAAATTATATAGGGAGAGAGATCGGGACTTGATTCTAACCAGTTTCCTAGTGTTTCATTCTTAAAGGGATAGTTCACACAAAAATGAAAATTTCCTCTTTATTCACTCACAATTATGTCAACCCAGATTTGTAAGACTTCCTTTCTTCTGCGGAACACAATTTTTTTTTTTTTGAAAAATATCTCAAATCTGTAGATCCACACAATGCAAGTGAATGGTGTCCAGAAATTTAAAGATCCAAAAAGCACAAAAAGGCACATGATAGGTGTGGTTGAGAAATAATAATGTATATTGAAGACATTTTTTACTATAAATCTCCACTTTAACATTCTTCATTTGCTTTTGGCGATTCGCATTCGTCTTACAAATCACTACAGACAGGGAAGGGAGGAGAATTTATAGTAAAAAAGGACTTAAATATTGACCCGTTTCTCACTCACACCAATCATGTTGATTCAGAAGATAAAGATTTAACCACTGGAGCCTTATGGATTACTTTTATGCTAAATTTATGTCCTTGTTTGTGCTTCAAAGTTCTAGCTACCATTTACTTGCATTGAATGGACCTAGAGAGCTGAGATATTCTTCAAAAATCTTTAGTTCAGCAGAAGAAATAAAGTCATGCACACCTGAAATGGCATGAGGGTGAGTAAGTGATCACAGAACTTTCATTTCTGGGTGAACTATCCCTTTAATGTTAAAATACAGTCACTGCCCCATTTATTGCAATTGTTGGGATGTTGCACAACAAAACACTACCATCAGGGACTCAAGACTTGTACACACAAGGGTTGAGGTTGAGGGTATTTTTAGGCATTGCTGCGACAAAGAACTAACAGGAAAGACCTTGCACAGATATAAGATCTGAAATAACATTCACTAAGTCCAGATGTACATAGAGTGTACTTAAAAACACCATCCATAACCCAACAGCATTCCAGGGCTTGACACAAACCCAGACAGATGTAAATCCAATTTAAACTCTTCCCAACTCAGCCAGAGTTCCAGAAATCTAAACCAATTCTATTTTTAACCATTTTTCAAAGCATTATCTAGAAGTTTGGTATCCAAAGCAGGCGCATTAGGAGAAGGTTTTGGAGGAGTTTTCAGAAATGTGGGTTATACAAAAGTCTAAAACTGTCTTTTATACTTAAGCATTACATATGGTGAGTCTTTTACAGATGATAAGGCTCATCCTGAGATTCCCAGCTATAACCCTGAACAGACGTGTACACACACACACACACACACACACACACACACACACACACACACACACACACACACACACACACACACACACACACACACACACACACACACACACACACACACACACACACACACACACACACACACACACACACACACACACACACACACACATTATTCTAAGCAAATAATGCTTGTGACATTACTAATATACATATATATATATGGTTTTACAGATGTAATTCACTTAAACTGGTCACCATATTATAATTTATGATTTTTTTTCTTTTCTGTTAAAGCCTAATTTCCTGAAAAGCTTCTTTGAAATTATGTCTATTGTGAAAATAAAAATGACTTGACTCATTGGCATGTATTATGTTATGCCTTGTAGAATTGTTTTCTCTGTTCTCACTTTTGTTTTTCAGCATGGCTTGAGTATTTAAAGATATTGAGGGAGGGTCGCTCATCATGGGCACAACATAACAAATAGACAAAGATATTTCTCCACATAGCATCCATTTAATAACTTAAACAAATGTTTGATCGTGAGCTAAAATGTAGTGTTAGATAAAACTGTTACAGGCAAAACTATGTGCATATTAACTGTGTCCATATTAATTATCCTATAGCGACGGTTTAGTTGTAAGATAAAAGATGATGTAATGTTAGTAATTTAGAAGAACCAACAATCATATCTCAAACAAGAATTGTATCTTACCAATATTGTGAGTTGAAAATGAGGACTTATTCTGCCAGTGCCACTTGTCACTAGGGGTGTGAATCTTTGGGTTGAAAGCGAATCGATTCGATTCAAGATTCAAAGGTTTTCAATTGAATTCTAAAAAGAATTTTGCAAATTCAAAATGAATCAATTCAAAATAAATTCACAATTTAATTCGATTAGAATGATACAATTCTGCATTTTTTTTTTCATGTGTTGATAGTATTCATTAAAGGTGCTGTAAGCGATTTCAGCTGTTCTATTTCTACACGACTGACGTAATGTATTCTTTTGCAAATTTCTTGCAATTATACATTTCAAACACGGATGTTGCTTGAGAGCACAAAGTTACGTAGTGCAGCTTTAAAAAGCCATTCTCCCTATAGAGCGACATGTGGAGCTTGTCAACCAGAGCTTTGAAACTATTAAAATATTTTTTTTCTTCTGAATGTTTTAAAAAAAAATTAGGATGATTAAAAAATAACCTCAATGAGTAACTTCTACCAGGATAGAAGTGCAATAGGCCAATAATCATTTTTAATGTTAAAATACTTTCTCTCACATCAGCTTAATATGCATTGGACAGCCTATGTCATGAGTTTGGGGCAGGACTATCCATTTAGTTGACAAATGGAACAGTGAGACAGGGGTGTGTTCAGGAAACCTGCATGAAAATGATTGATGTCATTATTGATGCAATTGCGTTTGGTGTCTCTAATGGCACAGAAATCATACGTTTCACCTTTAAGAAGAAAGTGTTCTCAATCAAATATAATGCTTCGTTCAGTCAAGCTTAGATACAGCTGAAAGAGTCAATTCTTACACTGGATCCAAGTGACACCATAAAGAATCCCCACATTATAAATGTACAGTACTGTGCTAAAGTCTTATAACTGTGCTAAAGGCACATAAAATGTTTCACAAAAGCATTTGTCTTAAGATTGTTATTCATATCTTCTGCTTTAGTGTGTCAATAGGAAATATAAATGTTAGACTCCCAAACATTCCTTTTGCAAATAGAAAAGATTAGATTAGAAGAACAGCGAGCCCTGCAACAGGTGTCATGGCCCCCACAAAGCCCCCCACTGAACATTGTGTCTGTCTGGGATTACACAAAGAGACAGAAGTAATTGAGACAGCCTAAATAGATAGAAGAACTGTGATGAATTCTCCAAGAAGCTTGGAACATCCAATCTGCCAACAACCAAGAAAAACTGTGTCCAGGTGTAACTAGGAGAATTGGTGCTGTTTTAAAGGCAAAGGTGGCCACACCAAATATTGATTTAACATTTTATGTTTATTGGACTTGGTATGACATTAAGTGATAAATGAAAACTATTTATGTCATTGTTGTTGTTGAAGGCATCCTCACTATGCAACATTTTTCACAAGTGCCTAAAACGTTTGCACAGTACTGTACATCAACAAGTTAGGTGTTGTTACAAAAACAAGAAGGACAATGAATTGATTATAAGTGTGTGTGAGAGAGAGAAAGCCATTGAGAAAGAAGATATCATGGGTGTGATGCACTCTACACTAGTGATGTGTACATCAATTGAGTGTTTTGCATAAATGTCTGGCTTTTACAACATAGGAAGCCACAATGACATTTCAAACTACAGAAGTAACAAAGACCAAACACACCCTAACACTCAAGAGCAAGAGAAAGTTTGAGACAGCTGTTCACAAAAAAAGCTAGCTTCTGGCTAACATTCATATATGGGTAGTTGACAAATAGCATGGACACTTGTCAAAATGTAAGATGTAAGGTTAAAATCTATATGAATATATAAGGCGCTTTAACTGGTCTGCAGTTCTTTTTTCACCATTTTTAAATCACCAGCTTTTTTCGCAGTATATTTAAAGGTAAAGTGTGTTATTTCTGTGCTATTAGCATCCCCAAACCAAATTGCAAAAATAATTACTGTGTTCAAACAGGTGTCCCAGATGCCACTGGTTGAGCCAATGCTGCAATGTCATGCTGGTAGGGATGCTCAGACACAGCAATGCTGAAAGTGCCTCAGAGCCGTAATGTTTACACTTTTTGGGGGATATAAACCTACGGATGGCTTATTTATTGTAGTCTGTGCATATTAAACTGGGACAGGAAAAAGTATTTTAACCTAAAAGAATACAAACTTTTAAATTAACTGTTCACCCCAAAAAGAAAATTCCCAAACAAATAAATGACTACAGCGGCCCTTGACTATTGCAGCCGATCACGTGATTGATTACAGCTGCGACCAATCGCAGGTTTGGCTTCTGTAGTTTGTGCATTTACATTTACATTCACATTTATGCATTTGGCAGACGCTTTTATCCAAAGCGACTTACGGTGCACTGGAGCAACCTGGAGTTAAGTGCCTTGCTCAAGGGCCCAACAGTGGCATCTTGGTGGTGCTGGGGCTTGAACCCCTGACCTTCTGGTCAGTAACCCTGAGCCTCAACCACTGAGCCACCACTGCCCCATGCACAGGAATTCTGCATCTGACACAGGCGAAGTTGCAAAGTCCGCTTAGTATTAGCGACTTTGGACTTGCTACTTCATAATTAACAACACACCTGCCCGCATGGCACTCACAGCCTCGAGTATATCTATGTTTTTCATCGGAAACTGGATGAACCCTCTCACAAGGGTACCCAGTTAATTTTTCCTCAACCATTATAATAATGCCAACATGGACAGATACATGGAACAATAGAGGTTATATTAGTATGTCTTAGCTGTTTCCAGGTCAACACAGTATGATTATTAGACATATTGGATTGTGCAGTATATTTTTATAGGGCTTTACTTTGTTATGTTTACTCTCAGATGGCTTTTACGTTGGTGATTCATGGGCGACCAATGTGATAGAGAGCTTTATTTGCTCAAATAACGTGTCTATGCAAGCCCTCTTCATCTATGGACTCATCAAGGTTTCACAAACCAAAACTATTTGGCCTGCATAAGGTGTCTTTTTATCTAATTTGGCCATCAATTTAAAATAAGTTTTACACCCCTGCCCTACATAACCTGTCATTAATAACAGCATACTTTGATTCTCCTTTTTCCCCATGTATCTGGCTTTCCAGGCCCCTACCCCAATGATGCTTAATAAGTGGGACCTATTCATTCACCTTAGATAGCAACTTCTGTATGTGTTAATTATTTTTGAAAAAGGATATAATTATAGAAGCAAGATATTTTTTATATAGGGAGACTGGGGCTAACTGTCACAAGGGCTGTATTTAGGTTACTATATGGTTTTGAGTTACAAGTCAAATGACAAAAATCTGCTTTCTCTAGCAGTGGTTTTGTATGCTGGTTTCAAACTATTCAATTCTATCAGGGATGATCACATGAATCCTATGCCACTGGTTTAATGGCAGTTTCCATTGTGACAACGTACCCCATATAATGTGGAGAAAGTGTCAATACGTGTTCAGTAAACTTTATACTTTTTCCTGAACAATAACTTTGAAAGTTCTGAATTGCTTTTTTGTAGCCAAGACTTCAATGTATGTGGCTTTACAGAAATATGACTTCCAAAAATAATCCTACCCCCTACTTTGAGAAATATTTACTGGAGTAAAAAAATGTGACAACTAGCAGAGGTCATGCTAAGGAACATTTTGTTGTTGTTTTTTATGTTATGCAAGAATGCAAAAAAGGCATTTAATTATTTAAATACTAGCAAAACATTGGCATAATTATTTTAATATATAAATTGAGAATCACAATTTTTTGCTTAGAATCAATTTCACGATTTTGAAGAAAAATTCTTATTTCAGTGATGGACATAATGGTACTAAACAAAGTAACATGTAATCAGTGTTGGGGAGTAACGGAATACATGCAACGGATTACGTATTTAAAATACAAAATATCAGTAACTGTATTCCACTACAGTTACAATTTAAATCATTGGTAATTATAATACAGTTACTTCCAAAATGTATTTTGATTACTGAAGAGATTACTTTGCATTTTATTGTCATTTATTTTATTTTATTTCAGATGGAAAACATTTATACATATAAATGATGCGATCCAAAGTGCATTTGAACAGCGGTGAAACACTTTCTTATGATGTGTTACATTCAGACAAGTAAGTTTGAAGTAATTTGATTGATCTTGTTTTAGAAACAACACTGCATAAGATATTTAGGTTTGTCAGAGAATGTATTTTTAACATGTGTATTTTGTCTTACTGTACTGGCAGAATTTTTATAGTTAAAACAAGTGAAAAAAATCTACCAGTGCTGAAGAAGTAATCCAAAGTATTTCGAATAAGTTACTGACCTTGAGTAATCTAACGGAATATGTTACAAATTACATTTTACAGCATATATTCTGTAATCTGTAGTGGAATACATTTAAAAAGTAACCCTCCCAACCCTGCATGTAATTTAATAGAGGTTCTGACAAAATGTTCTCTGCTTCAATCTGTTCAAAAATGTAGTTAAATTGTGAATCAAATATATACATTTAAAATGTCCTAAGTTGACAAGTGGGTGCAAAGAATACATTATAAACCAAACAACACCTTGTGGTTATTGCACAAAAAAAATAAATAAATAAAAATCCTGTAAATAAAAATAAAATAAAACTATTTAACCTGTTTCTCACATGCCAAGTAAAAAGCAAAACGAGCAGAAAAACTTCATTGAAAGTTCTATGTTATTTTACAAAACTTGTTTTTAAATAAATATTAACAAAGAGGCCTTCAGTGTTTCTCTTGTACAAACTTCAATCTTGAAAATGAATTATTCAACAGCCATTAATTCAATAGAGAGGAGAGTTTACACTGCTTTAAGTTTTTCAGCAACAGTAGCAATTAAAGATTTAAAAAATAACAATGTAAAAACATTAAAAAGGGTAATTTAATGCAAAACAAAACTACTTAAAATAGTTGACGCTCTTTACTGTGTGACAGATATACACTGATTTGATGCAGTAAGAATGCCTGAATGCCGGGTGTAATCAAACAGTGCACAGGAAGTGCATTTAGTCAGATCTCGGAATTTTTTAGCATCGGTGGCTATGAAAAATATTTAACTGAACAGAGATTCTGTCACACTCCCATCTAATCGTGGCTGCACCCTGCAGTTTGTAAACCACTGTGGTGACAAATGTCTTTGTGTTTTAGTTTATTCAGTGTCTCATACAGGAGCGCTGCCTTTTGAAGAAGCTATATAAAGTTTATCATCATTTAAAAACGCACCTTGTAGTGCATTTTGAATTTAAATTTGACCGCCTTACAAATGCATGCCACTGGAACATTAATATACATTGTAGAATCGTTGTCATTTAGAAATGAGATCACGATCTTTTAACGATTAATCGTGCAGCTCTACTTTGTGGTCTCTTCATGGAAGTAAAACTGTTTTGCAAATTCATGGCCTTTTGTAATTTGATTGTGCACTTAAAAAAATGTACTAGTACTTAGTGCAATGAAGTTTGGTATCTTAATTCAGTAGAACTATGCATGGGTGCTTACTTTGGTGTTGCCACCCCTCTTAGTCCTCATGCCACCCTCTTGCCACCCCATAAATACTTTTCTAGATCCACCCCTGTCTATAGGTTCATACTATTCAAGTGAATGGTGACCAAAATTTGGAAGCTCCAAAAAGCACAAGAAGGCAGGAAAAAGGTCATCCATATGACTCCATTGGTTTAATCCATTTCTTCTGAAGAAATCCTATCAGTTTTGGGTGAGAACAGATCAAAATAGAACTCATTCTTTACTGTACATCTTTCCATTGCAATCTCTAGGCATGATCATGATTTCAAAGCTCAATTACACTTCCTTGTGCTTCACACATTCGCAGAGCACTCGATGGCGCTAGAAAGGGAAATTGAGCTTGAAATGATCGCCAAGGAGACTGCGGATGTCAAGATTTATAGTGAAAAAGGAGTTATTTGTTGGTTTGTTCTCATCCAAAACAGAATGGATTTCTTCAGAAGACACCGAAGTCTTATGGATTATTTTTATCCTACTTTATGCACTTTTTGGAGCTTCAAAGTTTTAGTCACAAGTCACATCCATTGTATGGACCAAATAGAACCATAAACACACATTACAAACTTAACCTCTTGACTTACCTCTATAAGAACTCCTGCCCTTTCCTCCTTGCCTGTTTCTCCGTCCTCTCTGTCAGTGTTCTCTAGTTTTGGTTGTAGTTGCTTCTAGACTGTGATAAGTTGAAAGGTTACTTGCTTGGAATGAGGGAACGCAGGACTTTTCTTTCTGCTCCTCCCCTGAAAACAAGAGAGTGAGAGATATAAATACACAAGGCTTATTGAAGTGTAATTTAAGTTTCTTGCTCAAACACTCTAAAAATGCAAATATCTCTATTTATGTGCTCTCTCTCCCATGCTATTCTGGCATGC
The DNA here is from genome assembly GCF_025860055.1 of Xyrauchen texanus. Taxonomy (NCBI): domain Eukaryota; kingdom Metazoa; phylum Chordata; class Actinopteri; order Cypriniformes; family Catostomidae; genus Xyrauchen; species Xyrauchen texanus. The sequence goes on from NC_068279.1 coordinate 11,394,125, forward strand.
TCAACTGTGTCCCTGTGTCCCATGCCCCCCCCCCTCCAACCCCCACCCCCTTTCAATAACTTTCACACAAAATTTCTCTCTCAGGCTCCCTTTGGCACATGCATATGAACTCTAAGCCCCCCTCTCGCTTTGCTTCTAGCTCCCCCCTACCATCTCACACTCATCTCATTTCCCCCTCAAATAACTTCAACACAATGAAAGCAGCTTTGGTATTCCGCCTTTAGTCCCCCTCCTTTCTTTCTTGCTAAATTTCTCACCACTTGCTGTCTCTCTCTCTCTCTCTCTCTCTCTCTCTCCTCTGCTTTGCCTTTTCAGCTTACTTCCTCTCAGCTGGTAAGTTAAGGCGTGCTCTCTTGCTCAGTCAGCACACAACCGATGTAAGACTGGATGGGGGTATGCAGTCCTCCGGTTGGAGGGGGATCAGATGCCACATGTCCTGATAGGTGTGAAGTTAAGGGAAATATCTAAAGTCCCGCCCACCTGTTCTGCTTGTTTTGCAGAGGCAGTGTATTCTCCCATAGAGCTTTCGTGAGTTATTGTGTGTTGATGCCAGTGGCAGCTTGTGTGAATGTGTACTTGTCGGTCTAATAGTGGCATTCCAGAGCAAACAGAACGTGTTACTTTGGAGGCCAATATGCCAGAGAACACTTTACTTTTGTGATATGTAGCGGCCCCCAAAATATCTGGACACTTAAGCCACACTTAAAAATGAACAAATGTTTTTGCACTAGAATGTTTTTAAGTGCTATTAATTGTAACCAGCTCATTTCAAGGTCTTTTAGATCATTTTATCTATTGTTTTATCATTTAAAACCTACAAACTTATTGTGAAATGTTTTGCGTGAAAAGTGTGCTTCCGTAATTATTCTTTTATCTAATGCAGTGACATTCATATATCTTAAGGATTGTATAAGGGTCCAAAAAAAAATGCAATGCAATCCTCACCCATTCAAACAAACAAATTTTGCATAAACATAACTTTACTGAAATATATCTTTTAAAAATAGAAGGCAAAGACAAAAAAAAAAAAAAAAAAGTAAAAAGGGAAGTGCACAGCTGAGCAGATACGTCACCACTTGAAAGCATGTTATCAGTGCTTCTACAGAAACAGAGACTTGTTGGGTGTGAAGGGATGGGTGCATGTCTGTGTGTTTGCGATGTGTGTGGCAGAATTAATGGCATGCAACACCTTCCAAATAAGCAGTGGTAAATCCACATGCACTTAAACGAAAGCATTGGCACATGTACAGGCGCACATGCACACATGCACACACTAACACACATACAGACACAGATTAATTTAATCTCTTTAGATGAACTGAGCAAGGTAGAGGGGGGAGGAAAGGAGTGAGCGGAGAGCTTATGTTGAGAATGTATGAGTGTTTCCTTGCGTTTGTGGGTGTAAAAGTATAGAATGATAATTAAAAACACAAATGTGTGGCCACATCAAGCACAAGATATTTGCTTAGCCTGGTATAAGGCAAAGTTCTACCGTCTTTCACTGGTTGTGTTGTTTAGACAGGCTTAAATTGAAAACAGTCCTTGTGGAGAAACAGCCACTTCTCCTTTAAGAGCTCACACTCCGTGTCCATATAAGGAGTACTTGGGGGCATGGCTAAGACGTGAGCCAGCCCTCAGCTGGCATCTGAGAATTCAGCTGTGAAGCAAAGCAGTACACAAATACAAAAGTGCACGAAAGACACAAAAAGAGAGTTAGTGACAGTCAATCATAGATTTAGTCAATCCTGCTGGCAAAACACTGAGTTAGATGGTAACACTTCTGCTACTGAAAAACAAGTTTTATACTCCTTTGAACACTTCCCCGGCAGCTATTCTAGGCAGTAGCTGGGTTGGATCAACTGGGCTACGAGGGACCATTAAAGCTCACAGCTACATTCTAATGCTTCCTTTCCTCCAAGCTTGCATCTATGCATGTGCTTTTGTGTGTCTGCCATATCCCTTTTCAGTCAAACAAACTCATACTGTCCCATTAACAACCAAATGTTTTTTTTTATGAAAACATGGTGTTTGCTCGTATACAACTCGCCGCGATGATGCTAGGGTGTTCTGGGTGGTTGCCTGGGTGTTGCTATGTGGTTGCTAAGGTGTTCTAACTGGTAGTTACTGTGTGTTGCTATGCTGTTGCTAGGGTGTTTTGGGAAGTTAGCCCAAGTCAAAAGAGCCCACACAAGTTTCTAGATATGGCACAGTTTCTTCCTTCAGTGTAAGTATATGGATTTTTTTGTTGTTGCCCATTTTATATAGTTAACCTGGCAAAAATAGGCAAGACTAAATAGACTTTGAAGTCATAGTCAAAAATTGCAAAGCTATAGCACATTCTTGTTCAACAAGCTGCACAACTTGAGTTAAATCTATAATTTATACAATGTATATACAATGCAAGAAGCCAATTTGTTTTCTTGGACAAACAAAAGCACCCTAGGTGATCGAAGCCTGCGTTTATACTACACGCAACATCAATTAAAATTTAGTTTGTTGAGGAAAATAGCTAAATAAATACATTTAAAATAATGTCACATTGAAACCACACCCATGATTAGGCTATAGTTTTGACCAAAGTCCCTTTCAAGACAATTGAGCCAATTTAGCGGCTATCATTGGAACACTCCCGGGCAGTTATCTTCTATGGGCACAAGTGGCATAAATGTACAGCTTCCATCTACTTGAATGGAGAAAGACCAAAAATCTCCAAAACGGTTGGCCAGTACGAAGATCAAAATAAATATTTCAAGTCAGCAGTTAAAGCTGACAACAATGGTATCAATAGTTGTGCTTCTTTAGATAAGATCATGCTAAAAATTCTATTTTTCAGGCTGATTCAGCTAATGCACATGTGCGCTCTCGAGTGGACTGACATCTAATTGTCTGTATTGATGTCTGTATCTAAAAGGTGATTGTCTCGTCTACCTGTAAGGTGGGACCTCCTTTTCTACAATTGTCATATTGGGCATTCCAAATTCTACTTGGGCTAAACAGTCTTTGGTTTTAACCAATCATATATGCTCTTTGGCTGGCCGTGTTCTCCTAGATCAAGTATTTCAGAGATGAGCACGAGACCAGTAGAAATATCATCAAAAGAACACTTTCGCAGAGCAAAAACGTCAGAACATTTCGTCATAATTTTTACTAAATGAATTATGGTCACCCAGTACGTATAAATCAGCCTTTATTATTCATGTCCATTACAGAAATAGTGTGATACTAGTTACAAACCAATGTTAAATACTCAGGGTTAGGAGTTGTTCAGATCCCTTAACCTAAGAATGAGCAAAATTAATAGAAGTGTTTGCACCACTAATGATTTTAATTTATTCTTGCCACATCCTAGATGACAGCAAGAGAGTTGCTTAAAGAAGCAAAGTATGCACTTAATTAACATAATTACTGTATAGTGGTTGGCAATGTATATTCTTGCCAGCTTCATGTGTGATGCTATTTAGTGCCATTTAAAGCGGATTCTAAATCTCACCAGTCTGACGCTGTTACAGTCAGCTGCTCAACTTCCTGTTTTCCACTTCAATAAGCCAAGTGAGAGCACAAAAAAGGCACTGCTGGCCTACACTGATGTAAATACACAGGATGTGATTTCTGTAAGTCACACCTTCTGTCTACTTACACTTTAAACTTTCTCACTTCATCATTCTCCCTTTTGATGTTGTCTCTCATGCAAACACAATGTGTGTGAAATAAAAAATTAGGTTTTGTGAGCAATTGATTCTAATCTAGAGAAGAGCAGAATGTTCCAGAAGAAACAGTGCTCTATATTCACAGCTATTTAGAGCATGGTACAGCAATCTTTGCCTCTGAATGTTTGTTAATGATGAATGTGTTACGCAGATATGCAGCTCTAAAACAAAACATATGCCAAAGTATGTATGATTTATACAGATCAATAGAATAAATCAACCAAATAAAAGTCACTGAAACACAGTGAGGCTCTTTATGAATTCATTGTGGGAGATCTGTTAAAATGTGGTCAACATTACCACAATAACAAATGCAAAGGTTATGCTAGCTAGATATTAAGGTTAGCCCCTCTGTAGAGATTAGCACCTGACACTGATAAACGAGGATGGTAACATGTCCTTAGTTAAACATGCTTCAAGGTGGGGGTGCTCAGGGACAAATTTGTTTCACTGTAACAGTATAAGGACGTACAGAGAAAAGAGGAATAGATGAGAAAAATAATGTGGATTTCAGGGCAAAGGTGAGATGAAAAATAGCAAGATAGAGACTGGAGAAGTAGATTGAGGCACACAAAGAAATGGTGTGTTAATCTAGTACAAGGACACGCACAATCCACACAAACTCAAGCTAACCTACAATTAGCCCAGCAAAAGCAAAGTACAGTACTATACAGAGAAAAGAGCATGCAGTACATCTTAAAGCTGAAGTGTGTAACATTTTTGGGGTTAAAATACTTTCTCCTATCCCAGCTCAATATGCAGAGACAACTAGTAAGCAATTCGTAGGTTAATTTTCTTTGTGGTGCAATAAATATTCTTCTGTTTGTTTTGAGAGACCCATCCAGCTCAACACAACATTGACTCAACCATGAAATGTAAGACAGTGTATTTGGAAAGGTTTACTTTGCAATTCCATTCAGTGCAATGGCACGCTTCCGTTTTAAGCATTGCTGTCATATAATTAGCCTGTTCTTTGTAACAATAAAGCAGGACTTTAAAACATTTTCCAGAATAACAAGACCAACAGCTAACAATACCATGTACTTTACTGAAATCTACTTTGGGGTTAGAATACATTTGATTTATGATAGCTAAGGATATAGCCCATGGCCATTATTGAACCACAGCTAAATCTGATGTTTGAGAGGCTAGTCTTTTTTAAATAAATGATAAACCGGTTAGCAGGTTAGGAACTTGTTCTCACACTGGCATGCTGATATCACACGTGGCACACGCTGACACGCTCACAAACATACACTAAAGCACCTGCCTGAACATACACACCCACACACTTAAACCGGTGAAACTGATCTGGGACAAGTCTCTGTTATTAAAATGCTTTTCAAAACCACTCGAAGGGAAAGCTCAAAGCTGATCTTTGATCAGGGGAGGGTAGAAATGTGAGGCAGGTTTTTGATAGTGACCAGTAGTGTGGGTTTTGCCATCACAGTTAACCAACCATTGCACCTCTATGGCTATATAAAGAAGCCAAGGTCCACACTGCTTCTCTAAAGGTGAAAACACATTACATGCACAGAGACATAGAAACAAATGAATCGGAATGAAAACACTGTCAATGGTTATTGGAATTCTAATCCATACTAAGATCTATCCACCTCTTTCCTGATCACAGGAGTGTTCCACGATTCATAACGTATGCCTTTTTCCATTCTGCAGTGTTTTAGCAAACATCTACGCATGTTTTTATTGGATAATGTGATGCTTAGCATGTTACTTTGTAAAAGTTGTCCACACAAAAAAATATTTTTTATCAAACAAGTGGCTCCAAAGTGTTGATACTTTAGAAAATCATGATGAGCGTCATTTTACAGTGCCTGACTCATAAACGTTTAAGGAGTGGGTGGATGATATGAAGTTATGAACCAATGCTAGTTAGGCTGATATCATTAACTGCTTGGAGTTATGACAGCCAACAACTGAACAAGTTGAGACTGAACTAATTTTTACTCCAACTAAAGCTTAAAATGGTCATTGTTCTTCATCATGGAATGCTCATATTGACAGAAATACAGTATAGCAGCAATTAAAATCCCCATACCACCGTCCAGTGGTTAGTAAAGAAAACTTTGGATTTTTACTTTTTCAGAAGGAAATGGGAGTGGTGCGTGCCCATGCAAAACCCACTGCCACAATACTAGGTTTTCTGGGTGGTTACTAGGGCATTGCAAGTGGGTTGCTTACAAGCCCAAGTCAAAAGATCCCACCCTAAATTCTCTGCAAAATCATATTCTGATCCCTAGATATGGCAATAATATAAGTCTGTAGGATTTATATAGTCAAGTGAAGTCAAAGTGTTTTTTATTGTCGTTCAACCATATACAGTTAGTACAGTACACAGCGAAACGAGACAACGTTCCTCCAGGACCAGGCTACATAAAACAACATAGGACTAAATAACATTTCTACATAAAGTGCACGTGCAAATGTGTGCAAAAAGTACGGGACAGTACAATAAATTACTAAAAGGAACAGGACAATAGACACAGTGAGAGACAGTGCAGCGCCGACCAGTACACATTTGTAATAGAGTAGTGCAAAAGTTGACACTTTCTAAAATGCTAAATGTAAACATAACATGCTATGAAATAGTGTTCTATGGACATAGCAGTTATTGAGGTAGCAGCCAGGTACAAAGTGACAATAATTAAAGTGCAACTTTGGACATGTGCAAAAGTTGGATGGTGTACAGGTGTGTGTGTGTGTGTGTGTGTGTGTGTGTGTGTGTGTCAGTCCAGTCCTAGTATTTTCTTGACAGTTTTGTAATTTGCTAATTTACGTGCCGGAGTTTAATACTTATGGCTATTGATACTCAGATAATTAGCAATAGTAACAGAGGTTTTTGCTTTGGCATATACCACAATTTAACTTTAGAATACCCGAAACAGGACCCCATCCACCTAATTCACAAAGCCCAAACCCAATGACAGCACCAATGGACCAGTACCACCCTCATTCTCATAAAGATCTCACCAGGACAGTAAGAGAATACATAGTGTTTAGGGGAGATGTTCAAATGAAACCCCTCATTCAACATTTACACATATCAGTTGCAAAAAGGGAGTCGCTTCAGGCCTTAACGATGCATGATCTGCCACCTCACACTGAATAACCATCTTCAACACACATTTGCTCCCTACAACAGCTTGATATGCTTATCTTCTGATTTGCCAAAGCCATCCCTACCATGCATTTTCTCTTCTAGTTGAATGATGTAATACATGCATGCTTCTGTTGACAGCCACACTGAAAGAGGTCACACAGCAAGGGTATTAAGGAACAGATCTGAGTCTATTAAAATTCAGACTGTATGTATATATAGAAGTGCAACTTCAATCTGCAGCTCTTTCAGGATGTGTGTGCCTATTACAGGAAAAGATCATCTCCAGGGTCTCTGTTGATCATCTGTTCATTTTTTGGGGGGGCAATGGAAATAGCTCTGCAGCTCTCCATTGTGCCTTTACATTGACGTCCTGTCTGGCATTAGTAATGAGAAGGATGGATGCCTCTTGCATATTCTGCAACCTGTGTGCACACCCACCCACTGCCACCCCAAACTCTGGTGGTGAATCCTGTCTCTCACTGCATAAAAATGTTGATCATATCCGTGTCTAATTAGGCTTCCAGGAAATAAATAAATGCCAAAAGGCATACAGAAAGCCCAATAAAATTAAACGTCAGGATGGATTTCTCATGGGCCCTTGGCTAGGGCTGATACGGGTATATTGCATTATAAAAATGCAATCATTCTCAACTCAAGTGCAAAGAATATTCTAAATCAAAATGTAACAAAAGGATCAAAAAATAGAGAGGGAGAGGCAGGGACAGAGACTGAGATAAGAATGCGCGTGCAGCACTGATGAAAGTTGCCTACAGTGGATGAAATAGCATGAATCAGACAAAGCAGAAACGCCCCCCCTGCGCATACAGCAGCTCCTGTGTGCAGACTATTATCACGCTGTGATTAATCCACCGTTATTAAACACACGTGAGAAAGTTTCAAACAGCACAGTGAATCATAATATTAATGGGGAATAATTTTATTTATGCATGATTTATCAGTGCGTCAGCACGCAGAGGTGTCCATAACTTAAATATGAAGAATTAATTATATCATGATTATATCTGATCCCATGCTGTATGCATGTTGAAATGAGAACGATCTAAAGGAGGATGACAGCACAAAGAGAATAAGAGCGGTTACTCACCCTCAGCAAAGGTATGAACGACGGCAATGACAAGCGCTGTAGCAGTCAGCAAACAAACACTGCCATCCTATCTGGAGAAAAAGTTTTATCTTATTTTAGACAGTAGGTAGTTTCTCAGTGTCTTCTGTCTATTTGACGAAAACTATCTTCGTTGAAATCCCACTATGTAACGAACATATATTTGACCGACGAGGATATCAATAGCTAGATATGAGATTCTTCTTTCCAAATGCCGACAAAGCTATATTTAAAGTGTTTTTCTTCTCCTTTCCACGTCCTATTGCCACCTCTGCCAACGGGCCTTTTTCTATTTTCTGCTTGGCTGTCTGTCCGAAGCCCTCACCCATAAAATTATCCTGTCGCTTTAAAAACAGTTCTTCCGGGATTTGCTGAAAAATACCTAGGGGGAGGGACGTTCGATCAGCTGAAGGGCTGTCATTTAAGCGATTGGTCACTTTCTTTTTCACGAACCAATGAACGTTCTGTTTCAGTTTGATATTTGAATGCATTTGCGTAACAGTAATATATTTTGACGAAATGAACACTCATTGGTTATGTAGAGGGCAACGTCTTAGCAAGCCACGCCCAAGTACACGTGCTATCTGTTCCTGTTACTCCTCATTGGAGGAGCACTGCATTGATAAGGACAGGACAGAAATAGGTTCTATGTAAGAATGCATTAATAATATTTTAAAGCGTATTATATACATTGGCAAATTATTAAAATATGTAATAAAGTGCAAAATTATTTAAATAATGTAATATTTACCCAGAGAAAAACAGAAACATTTACTTAAAGAGCTTAAAGTATTAGAAATAAGGCACTGTTTAAATTATGCATGTCATGGTTCATAATATAGCCTATATATTTTTTTATTGACACTGTAGTTTATTTATTTTTATTTTATTTTTTCATTAAACGCAAAGAGAACAGAAAGTTGTACCACTAGAGGACGACAATGACTAACTTATAGGCTGTCAGCTGTTTTAAACCCCATTACGTTAAAATAAATCCCATGCAACTTGTAGCCTATGCCGTCATAGCGTCATAGCTGGAGGTTTATATTTTTCTACATCTTTCTAAATAAAATAAAAAAATATACTACGGTATTGAGCTCACGTTTAAGCATGTATCATCATAAATGAAGCAACGTTTAGTCCTTATTTACTTGATAACATACACCTGTTTTTCCAAAACCCCCAGATGATCTTCGTCTGCCTTGGTGTTCACACAAAGCTCCCATCCAAAAACAGATCTACCAGAGCGTCCTTACACACAACTCCTTATAAAGGTACTTTGGAATAAATGTGAAATGCAAATGTATTGATAAAGTAAATAAATAAGCAATATGCTCTCCATTAGATGGCGCAACTGTACTTCAGGAGTTACAAACATAAACCAAGTCTGGAGTCCAACAGGCTACATCACATTGTTTAATAACCTCCTCAGACCTGAGCTTTGGTTTGGCGTGCATTTTAGATTTCTTCTAGCTTTTTGGGGTTAGGAGGGACCAATACATATAATAACCAGATATTATCTGTGAACATGAAGCACTTTTTGAAAAAAATGATGTCCACATATGTGGACACTGGGTCTGTATTCACATAAAAAAAAAATCAAGACACCATTGTGTAACAAAGTGCAAAGCTCTTTTATTTACAGCCTGAGCACGGCAGCGCACTCCTCGTCCTTGCTAGGGTTGTCCTTCAAAGCTTGGTCCTGGTGTTGGCTCTTCAAGGTCCTCGTTTGAGCCATCAGACTCAACCTGCTGAGTCCGACATCTGGGAGTGTGCAAAACGACAGTGCTACGGTCTGAACGACAAGTTTCAGCACGTTTACGTCCCCGGGTGGCCTGTGGAATGGGGTCTTCATCCCCACTACTCTCCTCCTTGCTGCTGATTGGCTCCTGTTGTGGAGGATGGTAATCAACGTCATTTACTGGTTCATCATTGTCGGACCAGTCTTCTACCTCGGAGTTGTCCCCAGAAATTGAATCCAGTATCAATTCCAGTGCCGTTGACGCAGGAAAACGCTCTGGAAATGAGATCATGAGGAAAATAAAATAAAAATCAATGTAAAATTATTTATCACACATGCAATGTCAATATATACTGTTATAAACTATTGCAATTGATGTTTTCTAACGAATTCTTCCCAAACTAAGTTTTTGCCAAATTTTTCAATCTTATGCTGCGACTGTGTGTGTGTGTGTGTGTGTCGTGTAGTGAGCGAGATAGTGTGTGTGTGTGTGTGTGAGTGAGCATGAGTGTGTGTGTGTGCGCGCGAGTGAGCAAGAGTGTGTGTGTGTGTGTGTGTGTGTGTGTGTGTGTGTGTGTGTGCGCAATCACGAGTGAGCAAGATAGTGTGTGTGCGTGCGATCGTGAGTGTGTGACGTGTGTGTGTGTGTGTGTGTGCGATCGCGATTGAGCAAGAGTGTGTGTGAGTGTGTGTGTGTGTGTGTACGCGCGATCGTGAGCAAGAGTGTGTGTGTGTGTGTGTGTGCATGATCGCGAGTGAGCAAGAGAGTGTTTGTGTGTGTGTGTGTGTGTGTGTGTGTGTGCGCGCGCGCGATCGCGAGCAAGAGAGTGTGTGTGTGTGTGTGTGTGTGTGTGTGTGCGTGCGTGCTCCTGATCGTGAGTGCGATTTTGCTAACATTCTTATACAGTTTCAACGAAGCTAAGTCCCATTGTCCACATATGTGGACATCAAATTTAGCGGCATAGTAAATCTTTACTGTTACAAAAGTTTGTCAAAAGTGCATGCCATTTTAATCATACAACACTATTATGCATAACTTAACAGAATCAACAATGAAATGTTATTAGATTGTTTACCTTGTGGACGTTTTTGTCTGGAGTGGCTGCTTGACATGTGGCCTGTGTTCTCTGCCATCTTTAAATTATTCATGTTAAATTTTTTTCTCTCCTGACACCACCAGATGGCAGTGTAAGTGTCCTCGTTTGTGAAAAACATGTTCCAATTACACAGAATTAAGTATTATGCTGCACACAACCAAAAATGTGATGTCCACGTATGTGGACACCAGGTCTGAGGAGATGATTTTAAATAATTAAAAACGAAACATTACATCATACATTTATTATCGCTGTTGTGATTTTAAAGAACCTGTAGAGTCCATAAATATATATATTTTAAGATCGCCTAATTTAGATTTAATCAAATTCAAAACCTTAGGTTCAGTGTTAAACCCCATGGGGCAGTGGAATTGTTAGTTTTATAGGATTATAATAACAGATATTGTAAAATATTCGGGTTAAAGAGGGCTTTGCATACCTGTGCTGGACCAAAACTTCATTGGATACATCCTCTTAGAGACCCGCCCACATTAACCATTTATGGAAGTTGATTGGTTCTTGCTCATGTCACTCACACCATGGAGCTACTGAACAGCACTCCAGGGCGCATCGCAAACACAAGCGGTACTTCACCCTTACCTTCATAATGAACTTAAACAACTACGTTTATTCTTCGCAACTTCCATTACTATTTAGGAAAGGCAGAAAGTGAACAGGCTAATGACACAGGAGACAAACAAAACAACTGTGTGTTTTGCTGGACTAAAATCTCAGCAATGTCGCTTCTATGTGTGCGAGGTAAGTGTTTGGGACCCATATATTTAATATAATTTTTCCTTTATCAAATTTAACCTTCTTCTGGTATGTCTGTATATAAGTGTTCCTGATTTCTGAAGCGTGTACAACAGTCTTCCATTTAAAATACACCTGAAACAGGTGAAAGCAACAGGTGGCGTAGATATAATTTAAGTTATATTACAATATCAGATGAATAGGGGTTAGTTTAGTTGTAGGAAAGTGTTACATGGACTCATCAATCGGCGAGTAGGCTCTATGTGTGTGTTATGGTGGTTTAGAGGCGACTCATCTTCTCTCGTAATGCGCTTAGTGGGTTTTCCCGGCTCCGCATATACTGTGATCACCTGTCACATTTGTCCTACTGTACTTCTATGACGCGTTTCTCCTCGTTATTGCATTTCATCTATTTATTAAAGGGTCTATTTTTGTGCTTTCGTGAAGTGTTTGCTTTAGAAAAAAATCTGTTGCACAATGTCGCCTTTAAAATCTGCGCCTAAGATTGACTAGAGATGCCATGTTCAAACAATCAAAAAGTTTCAGATCATATAATTAGTTTGAGTAGAGTTAACTTCTGTGACTTAAGTGTAATTTTATGTTTGCAAAGGTTTGCACATTAAGGCTTATGCTAAATACACCATTAAAACAGTTGAGACCAAATTAGTTTTTGGTATAGCACGCATAAAACGTCCCTATTACCTTACAAGTCAAGTCGTCATATTTATTTCGAAGGCACATTTAAAAACAACAAGTTGAACCAAAGTGCCCTACAGTTTCACACCAAAGGTGCAATGGTAGCCTATACACAAATATATAAAAACATTGAAACAAAGTAAAATCACATAAAAAGAAAAATCAGTAAGTTCCATATAAAAAACATAATTTAAACAGTATCAAAAGATAACGAGTACAGATACGTTTTAAGGGAAGATTTAAAACTGGATAGATATGGGGTATACCTTATGTGAGAAGGGAGGGAGACTGTTCCAGATATTGGGGGCAACAATAGAAAAAGCTTGATCTCCTTTGGACTTACAAAGATAGTGGGAAACCGACAGAAGAAGTTTATTACAAGACATCAGTGTTCTAGGAGGCGAATATGAGCGCAAACGTCACTAATATATTGTGGAGCATGACCGGACAGGGCCCTGTACTCAAGGGCATAGATTTGGGTTGCAGCGTGAAGCATTTACTTGTTTCCATTAATCATGTTATAAAAATTGTGTTAATTAAGTGTCCTGAACAATAAAACTGGTCTCTAAGACAGTCATAAGCCCTGTAAACAGCACAAAAGATTCTGACTGGAGTGCACTGTATTTGGGGAAACCTGTTTGGAAACAGTGTTTTTTCTGCAATTCCATTTTGTTTTGTTTCTGGTACAGAAATCAATACTTGAAATAAACAGACATATTGCATGTGACAAAAAGTATATGGATGATGCATGCATATAACCATGCCAGTAGTTTTAAACTTTTGTCTCCTCTCTGTATAAATATGCTACAGTTGTTTTTCAGTGTGTCTGATCTACTGAAAATTGCAGTTCTGTGAGGTCTTTTGTGTCACTAAGGTCTGTCATGCTGTCAGCAGTCATGAGAGAGGACACATGTTCAGAAAATCAAAAGGGACTGACATATCAATGAATGGAGAGATATTCTGGGATAGCAGTGCAAAATAAGAGTTCTGTTTCAGGCCATGTTATACAGTAAATTGTTTTTAGTAGGGCCTGAGGTATGAGGGAAGATTAACAGAATATGCAAAGAGCTGCACATATGCAGGTAATTCATTAGCATATCTGATTTGCTGTATTTTGTGTGTGAATGATGCTGTGGATTGTTGAAAACGTAGTTCATTATAGAATCAGAATGAGATTTATTGCCAAGTATGCTTACACACACAAGGAATTTATCATGGTGACAAGCTTCCAGTGCAAGAGAATGCAAATATACATTTAAACATATATACATAATGACATAAAAATAAGTTAGAACAGATAAAAAAGAGAAATATGCGGTAGCGCAATAATGTTGATATAATATTTTATATACAGATATACAGTTATGTGCAGGTGATGTATTGAAGAAGAGGAAGGATATGTTAAAAAAAATATATATATATATATATGAAATATTGGGCCTGGGCAGCTCAGTGGATAAAGATGCTGACTACCACCCCTGGAGTCGTGAGTTCAAATCCAGGGCATGCTGAGTGACTTCAGCCAGGTCTCCTAAGCAACCAAATTGGCCTGGTAGAGTCACATTGGGTAACCTCCTTGTGGTTGCTATAATGTGTGCAGGTGATGTATTGGAGTGTGGAGTGTGGAGTGTGGAGTGTGGAGTGTGGAGTGTGGAGTGTGGAGTGTGGAGTGTGGAGTGTGGAGTGTGGAGTGTGGAGTGTGGCGGCATAGTGGCTAAAGCACAGGGCTGATAATCAGAAGGTCATTGGTTTGAACCCCACAGCCACCACCATTGTCCAACTCCAGATTGTTCTGGGGGGGATTGTCCCTGTAATAATTGCACTGTTGCTTTGGATAAAAGCATCTGCCAAATGATCTTCCATGAGGGAATTGGGGAGAAAAGGGGAAAAGAATATGGATTTATATGGATATAAGTAGGAATGGATGGATTGAATATTGCACATGGTTGTACTGACTAAAGGAAAGGCAGTTTTAGCTGTTCATGAGGTGGATGGCCTGAGTGAAAAAAAAAAACAGTCTATTCTGGTGCTTAGTGCTCTGTAGCCATATCACACTGCAACTCTTGCCTGGTTGCCCACTATAGCTATGCAGGGTTGAGCCTGGCCAGTACCTGGATGGGAGACCTCCTGGGGAAAACTAAGGTCCTTACTGGAAAAGGTATTAGGGAGGCCATGCAGTGTATGCTCACCCTGTGGTCTGTGTGGGTCCTAATGCCCCAGTATAGTGATGGGACACTATACTGTAAAAAAGCTAAAGCATCAGATGAGATGTTAAACCAAGATCCTGACTCTTTGTGGTCATAAAAACATCCCAGGTCACTTCTCATAATGAGTAGGGGTGTAACCCTGGTGACCTGGCCAAATTCCCCCCATTGGCTGTTCTCAATCATGGCCTCCTAATAAGTCCCATCCATTAATTGGCTGTATCACTCTACTCTCACATTTCCACCAATAGATGGTGTGTGGTGAGCGTACTGGTGCACTATGGCTGCCTTCGCATCATCCAGGTGGATGCTGCACACCGGTGGTGGTTGAGGAGATTTCCCCTATTCTATGTAAATTGCTTTGAGTGCCTAGAAAAGCACTATATAAATGTAAGGAATTATTATTGTTGTTACTCTGAATGTGTACAGTTCTAGCAGGGTGGGGAAGGAAGTTGGTGATCCACTGACAGATAGAGCCGGGAACAGAGAGCTGGGTTAATTTAATCCATAGGATAGCGGGGTTGATGGAGTTAAAAGTCGAACTGAAGTCAGCAAATAGTATCCTTGCATAAGTCCCTGGTCTGTCTAGATGTTGAAGTATGTAATGCAGTCCCATATTGACTGCATCATCCACAGACCTATTTGCTTATAGAGCATATAGAGCTTATCAGGTGTCTTTCAGGTGGGCCAACACCAGTCTCTCAAATGACCACAGACATCATAAGTTTGTTCTCCACATACACATGTATAGATAGAGAAAACACGCACAATCAGTTTGAGAAAGTGATAAGTTAGAGGGATGTGTATAGATAGTGATGCTGGTGTTATGGGGGAGGGAGCCTTAGTGTAATCCTCTAACCATCTGGTGCTGTGTGTGTTAGCGTGTGTATGTGAGGGCATCATATGCGTGCATGCCAGTGGTAAACTTTCTGCAGCCTCTGTCCTTCTGGTCTGACACAAAGAATACATACAAATCTTGCTTGACATCTTATTTGTTCCAGATCTTTGCTTAGTCTCAACTAGGTTGTGGAATGTTGTCTTCTTCATCATTATTCTGCCACACTGTTTCAGATGCTGTTCTTTCAGGCTGATGTAGTTTTTCATTGTTAAACTTAAAAAATTATTCTCATATTCCAGCTTAATATGCAGAGTCAAGTCTATGTAAGCCATTTATTGGTTAATTTCACCTAGATTTAAGCAGCCCACCCAGACTGACAGAGCAACGTTGGCTCGACCAATGGTCTATTTGTTCATCCATTGGAAGAAGGGGAAGTTGAAAATCGTGATCATATTCTGTTGGGTGGCACTAGTGGTGCAGAAATCTTTCTCCTTCAGAAAACAAACAAAGATTTTTTATAAGAATATCTCAGCTCTGTTGGTTCACAGAATACAAGTGGGGTTGCCACCTTATGCTTGTCAAATTCCCTTCTAAATGTATCTTTATTAATCAGCATGTTACGAGACTTTAATAATAAACAGATCGATTTCTGTTCTAATTTTGTGAAAATTAATTAGATGTCTGGAATGGATAAGGAAAGACTAAAATTACTAGTTGGTTTCCTAGTCTCTCACTTTAATGAAAATATACAAATGTTTTTAAAAAAATGTAAAAATATTTTTAAAAATGTTCTCCCGGGACACCCCTGAACCCACATTCAGCATTATTCCACAGTCACAAGGGCTTCTATGCCCCATACTTGGGTATCTGAATCTAAAGAAATATAAAAAATATTTCATTTTAATGTAAAAATATTCCAACAAATACTGGACTGCTGACACTATGCTTCAGAACAACAGATGATCTTTTAACATTCATTTTCGATTGATAAACAGTAAAAGACGGTAAAATTGGTCCCGCAGACCCCACTGCTTTGGCCATCCCTGGACCCCTTGTAGAGACTATTTTGACTGTTTAGAATTCATTTTTTCTTCTTCCGTCAACTTTGAAATAAAAAAAGAAAGTGCAATGTGTAAATGTTTATTGTGATAAATATCGATATCTAACGATATGAAAAAGATTATAGTGATAACAATTTTGGCCATATCGCCCAGCCCTACATACACATCTGGTATAGCATGTGGGTGAGTAAATGATGAGAGACTTTTCATTTTTGGGATAACTATCCATTTAAGATGTGTGAGGCTAGCATAAAGCATGATGGAAAGAGACATAAATGGTACTGGCTAAGGGCCAAAGAAGCAGGTTGGTTGTTGGGATTGAAGCCTGTCCTGTGTTTGAAGTTTCCCTGGATAGTCTGTATGTGGTTAAATCCTCTGCTATTCAATTTAAATTCATTTTTTCTGTATCTATTTTGTGTTCCTTTTTTAAAACACATTATTTATTGTACAACTTCAAAAATCTCACTTTTTTTGTTGTTGTTGTTATTACTTACTGAGTGTTTTTCTTTCTTTCTTTTTCAGTTAAAAAAGCCAAGCTTCAAGGACCTCCAGGTAATGGACTGTTTGTGTCATACATGAAACAGTGTGTGTTGTGGCTCTACAATTACCCCAGGCTGAAAGAGGCAAAAATAACACATCTTTTAGCCAATTATTGTTCAGATGAGTGTTTGGTGTTAAAACGAGCTGCTTGAATCAGACTCGAGCTGCGGCCCAGTTTGGCGTGGACTAGAGAGACAGTGAACTGGTTTACTGGTTAGCCAGCAGGCAAGCAAAAGAACATCAGGGAATTTTTACTCTGCTCTAACACCCATTACACTCTTTTCCCAATGGAGATACACTAACACATGCAAGTACTTTTGAGTGGCTGAACCTTAGAAAAATAATACGTTTTATAATGTGCCACTGAAGATAACACTGGTGGATAAAAAAATGAAACTTAATAAAATGAAGAACTAAATGCACAGACATTCCAAAATTAATCTCTGCCTCAAACAGCATGCACATTGATCAGTCACAGATTTTTTTTATGCATATTTCTGTGAGTAAAAAGTTCCCTTTACATAAGTATTCCTCCATGATAAGGACTCTCTCTATTCATTTTGGCATACCCCTTCCCACTCGCATGACAAATCTCTCTTTTTTTTATAAACAAAAAGACAAGTTATACTGAAATTGAAAACTATTTTATATATTCTGCATAAATTCAATGACATAAACTACTATTCACAGCTATTAGACAGATGGTATGGTTAATGTAAAAATCAAAAGAATTACACGTGTATGTATAGACAGCCAGAAAGATGGACCCTGCTAAGCCAGTGATGTCAGCAACGGCTTGTGAATGTTCACCCTCATTGTGGTTGATTTAACTTGAAATACATGTCGTTAAACCCCTTCTACTTTTCACTGTATGAAGCAACAGCTCCGTGTCTCAATTTGTGATGAATATTGTCCAATGTCATCCACAGAAACTCTTGTAAATGACACATGTGAAACAGCCCCCCATGGCTGCTGTGAAATATCTGGGGGTCAGGGTGCACAGGCTTGTGCTTGTGATGCTTGTGATGTTCGTGCGCAATACATTCTTTGATAGATATCTAAAAGTTTTGTTTTGGTTCAAGTTTTTAATGTGATGAAATTGGAATTGAAAGAGGGATACAGCAGGTCATTTGTATGGATTGAGATGTATGACCCAACTATGTACTGTACTACATTACTCAAAATGAATCTATATAGGTACATTTAATATTTTTTTGTCAAACATTCATCAATTTGTATAGTTTAAGCAGTAAATGAGCAGAGTTTTGTGATTGTCTGACTACCTTTATTATTTAGTGTCAGCCTCCCTGTTCCTTCCTTCCTTCCATCCATCCATCCATCCACTGATGTGTTTTATTTATATTTAGCATTGTGTTTATTTACCTGATGAAGCACCTCGTAACTGCATAATTCATGATCTCTTGATTGACCTCATGTAGAGTGACTATTCCATAAATGAGAGTAAAATCTCTGAGAGACAGAGAGACACCTAGCAGCTGAACATCAGTCTGTGTCTTACTCCCAAATGAGGTATGTCTGTGTGACAAGAATCCTATAGAAATCTCATCTATTGTCAATAACAGAAAAAAAAAAATTCATCTTAGTGTGTCCAGCCCACATCAGAGAATTACATTTTGTGCCAGAATCAAATGCAGTTTGACTTCTAATAAGATTCTATTGTCTGCCACAGAGGGATTCTTATTGAACGTGTAACTGTCTCACTTGTAGTTTAACAGCTGGAGATGCCTAATTGCATCAAATTTGAAACCTATTATTGAGACTTGTGAAACAGGGTGTCTATGTTCCTGTTACTTTAGAAGATTGGGTGGTGGGGGGATACTGCTTTCCAGATGCTAGCTTAGAATCTAAACATTCTTTTAGGTCACATTGAATTTGATTTTATTTGTACATTTATAATGATATATTTATACATTAGACATGTACTGTATAAAGAAACACTGTAAAAAATGAAATTGGATTTTATCCAGCTTATGTATTGAAACTTTGCATATATATCAAAACACATGTTCACATGTCCAAATGTTGTCCCATCTAGTCTAACAGAGTTGTCTTAATGGAAAAATTCCCAGCATGCATTGCACCATGAATAAATTATGTGGTTATTGTTAAATACTTTTTTTTTTTTGCTGTTTGCTGAATTTATTTATGCTGTTTTTCTTCTTTTTTTGTCAATGTTAGTTAATTGTGTCGTAATGTTAGGAGCTCATCTTTTAACCTAATGAGATTTGTCTGTTAAGGGTTGAGGTCTATTGTGTGTCTATGTTACACAATTGTACGTACTGCCTTGCCTTGCACTCTCTTCAGATGCAAATATTGTTATTATTAATTTTATATAAAATTAATTGAAATGGTGACATAATGAAAGTTCTTGCATTGCGAATTGATAGCTGAAATAGTTTCAGATGGAGTAGAAAATAAATAAAAGAAATGTCATGTTAACAACCAATATACTGAAGCATATAAGCTAAGTTTTTCTGGTGCTCTGGAGTCTGTTTGCATTTTACCATCACTAATATGGGCCATTTTTATAACTGGAGGCTTTACAAACCCAGGCGTGTGCGAATATAACATATTTATCTTTGCAAGTCATCAAAAATTAAATATTAATTTAGTTGGACATCTCTGGGAGCCCCTTTGGACTCTGGGACAGCAAGAAACACACACACACACACGCACGCACGCACGCACGCACGCACAAAGAGAGAGAGCAGATCACTGAAGGAAATCACTGAAGTGGAAACAGGTGAAAGCTTGAAAGAGTTTATAGACTAAGATAAGTGTAGACAGTTTCTATTGTAGTCACAGGAGCGTGTAGTGGCCATTACTATTGGTGATGCAGAGAGATGGAGGGGTGGGAAAAGGGCAAAGATTTAGACTTATATCAGTAATTAGAGGTCTGGGAGATGACTTCAGAATTATATGAATATTTAATCATTTTCCTGCGTCACCCTAGGCCTAGACCATTCATCACAAAAATCACATCTCATTTCTATATTTTCTTTCAAAGCTGACTCTTTATTACCTAAAATATGTGTTCAGCAGTTAAAGATTATATATTTGATCTACAACACTGAGAGGAAAGAGAGCTTTTTAATTTGTTTATTAATTTGTTTTTGGTGCTAAGATTTATGTTTCTTAACAGTAGTTGAACCCTTCGGCCTCAATTTTGACAAATGTTTATTTGAAGCTGCAACAAACTCTATAGTTTTGGACAGCAAAATAAATTGCAGCTTATTTCCAATTTTACATGTAAATCTAACTGAGCTCCTCTGAATGAGTCTGTGCTGATACAGACTGGTTTTTGGTGGTTAATGCTGGTTTGGTGTTGGTCTAGATGGTGGACTAGCATACATGCTGTTTACCTGCAGAACTTTGCTGTGGAAGCTGGCTGACCTGCATGGTCTTTCTGGTGAACCTGGTTGACAAAAGGCCTTTAACCCTCAGTCATCTTGTTCCACCTTACACTGGCTTTGTAAAAATTAATCATTATATGCAACCCAGTCTAATGAAAATTCATACATATTTTACAAAATTCTTATGATTTCATACGAGTTCATTTGTATACATTTGTATGATTTCATCATGTGCAAATGCCCGGATGTCTGATGCGGAAGTGTGAGTTTTGCACACAAGGCGTTAAAGACATGCTTCTTTATATTATGCCCTTACCCAAACCCCTTATCTAAACCTAACCGATCAGTAGAGTGTTTAAACATGATAGGCAGCTGTTGTGTGTGACAGAAGCACAGAAAGTAATTGTCACATATTAGAAGGAAACAATGTCCAACAACATCATTGGCTGTAGTGAGTGCAGTCTTACGATATCACACGAATTTGCCAAATTTAGAAAAGTCATATGAATCCTTATGATTAGCCATGAGAGTGTGTAGTTATATACCATTGGCATTTCAATTCAGCTATGTACCACAATCCTGCTCTTGAGGAGGGCTTCATAACCCTGGATTTAAATCACTGGCAACCATTTTACCAAATTAGAAGTGTAATTTGTTGCTTAACCCAGGCTTGAAATTGGCCTTAACCTGTGTGTGAAAAGCCTTCAAGAAAGTTGTACTGTTTAAACTTGTTAAGAAGCCTGGCCAATGCTGAGTAGGAATGAGAATCATAAGAAATTGAACAATTCCAGTTTCAATTAACATTAATGTTAATTCATTTATGTATTTATCCAGGTCTTGTTAAAGGCAATAGAGTTCACAGCATCATAGTGAATGTGATATGAGAAGTTATGAGCTATTCTATTCACTGACACTAATGTTATAAGGTGTGAAAACGCCATCAGATGATGATTTTCTCTTTTCAAGTGACTCCGATAATCGTTGGCTTCAGTTCTGATTCACAATCTCCACAGTTCTCAATCAAATTACTGTGTAATTAAAATATATGTTTTTCAAAAAAGCATCAGATAAAAATGCCTTGCAATGTCACTCTTCATTCCTCCCAACGTAATTATATTACCTATTCTGTTTATAGGAGTACTTTGCCAGAAATCTCCCATTCATTCCTATGGAAAGTTTTGCAAAGCTTGTCAGAGCGAGCAAAGGTAACCATTTTGGCGGAACTTAGCGAAGGTTTGACAAAAGTAATTACTTGCTTGTCTGTATGATTAATTTAGTAACCACTTTGACTGATGTTTTAGATTCACTGTAAAAAAATACCATTCATAAGAGTGATTTGTTCAACAACAGCTGGTCACGCTGACAAGCACTGGTAACGCTGTATGTTTTATATGCACTTAAGAACCAGCACATGCAGTAAGAGCCATTTGTTTGGGAATCAGACTACTAAATAGTCTACTTTTTAGTATAACTACTAAAAAGTAAATATACTACACCTGATACGCTGTGTATTTCATGCCCTAGATGTCATGTCTTGTCCTGTCTTGTCACGGTATGTCTCGTTTCTGTTCTTTCCCTCTACTCTGTCGCCCTCTGCTGATCGTTATATGTTACTTTCCCTCTCCTTTCCCTCCACTTCCAGCTGTTTCTCATCTCCCCTGAATTCCTCGTTAATCCTCTTCCCACCTGTTCCCCCTTTCCTCTGATTAGCTCCCTACTTCTCTCCCTGCTCTCGCTGCATTCTTTCTCACTAGAGTTTCTCTCACTCTAAGCAAACTGCAGTCCTGTTATCTCTGTCCTGAGTCCTGTCCTGTTGGCATCCGCTGTCACCTCTCTCTGTTCGCTGCTAACCATCTCCACTATTTGTGCCCAGTTATCTGACGCTACGAGAGAGTTGGTATCCGCTATCCACCCTCGACTCCGGTCGGCCCTTGGGAGAGATCCACAGCCTGTAGTTGCTTTCCCGCTTACCCTGACTGTTACCCAAGGACTCGCTCTGAGACTACCAGGAAGCACTTATTTGTTCTGTTTATTATTCGCCCTCTCTGCGGGTTGTTTGTTTGCATACCTCTCAAGGAGAAGACTTTGTGTTTGACATTATTCCCTGAACTTCATTAAAAGACTCTGTTTTTGTTATATCGCTTTTGGGTCCTCACTTACCACCCTAACAGAAGAATCCGACCAAGATGGACCCAGCGACCCCGGCCTCACTCCAGTCAGCCGTCAAGATCCAGGGAGCGATGCTGGGCAGACACGAGGCAGAGCTGTCTGCGGCGCGGCACGCCATTGAGAGCTTGGCTGCTCAGGTCGCCGAACTCTCGAGGCAGATACCTCTTCTTCGCCCTGAGCCACCGGTCACCCCCAGGGCTCCCGAGCCTCCGGAACCCAGGATTAATAACCCGCCGTGCTATGCTGGTGAGCCCTCTGAATGTCGTGCGTTCCTCACCCAGTGTGACGTTGTTTTTTCTCTCCAGCCCACTACTTATTCCCACAGCAGAGCCTGTGTCGCCTACGTGATATCTCTCCTTTCCGGACGGGCTCGAGAGTGGGGAACGACCATCTGGGAGGCGGAGGCTGAATGTACTAACCGTTATCTGGATTTCAAGGCGGAGATGATACGGGTTTTTGACCGCTCTGTTTTTGGCGAAGAGGCATCCCGGGTCCTATCGTCTTTGCGTCAGGGTAAGCGGTCCATTACTGACTACTCCATTGAGTTCCGTACTCTTGCAGCCTCCTGTGTCTGGAACGAGCCAGCGCTGCTCGCCCGCTTTCTGGATGGTCTCTGCACGGAGGTTAAGGACGAGATTCTTTCCCGAGAGGTTCCCTCCAGCATGGATTCTGTGATTGAGCTCGCCATTCGCATAGAAAGACGGTTCGATCGTCGTCGCCGAGTTCTTGACCAGGAGTCCACATTTTCCTTTGCACCCCTCTCCACTGCACTACCATCCTCCTCCTCCACCTTGGTTTCTGAGCCCATGCAGCTGGGGGGAATCCGCATTTCGGCTAAGGAAAAGGAGCGGAGAATCACCCACCGTCTCTGCCTCTATTGCGGCTCTGCCACTCACTTCGTTACCTCCTGCCCGGTAAAAGCCGGAGCTCGCCAGTAAGAGGAGAGCTACTGGTGAGCGCTACTACTCTGGTCTCTCCTTCGAGGTCTTGCACCACCTTTCCCGTCCATCTCCGCTGGACCGGCTCTTCTGCCACCTGCAGGGCTTTGATTGACTCTGGGGCGGAGGGCTGCTTCATGGACGAGACCTGGGCTCGGGAACACGGTATCCCCCTCATGGATTTAAGAAAGTCCACGGCCCTGTTTGCCTTGGACGGCAGTTCCCTCCCCAAGATTCAGCGTGAGACGTTACCTTTGACCCTCACTGTCTCCGGTAATCACAGCGAGACCATTTCTTTTTTATTTTTCACTCCCCTTTCGCCCCTATTGTTTTAGGCCACCCCTGGCTAGTCCAACATAACCCCTCTATTAATTGGTCTAAGAATACTATCCTTTCGTGGAATGTCTCTTGTCATGTGAAATGTTTAATGTCTGCTGTTCCCCCTGTGTCCTCTGTCTCTGTTTTTCAGGAGGAGCCTGGTGATTTGTCGGGGGTGCCGGAGGAGTATCACGATCTGCGGACGGTGTTCTGTCGGTCCCGGGCCACTTCTCTCCCTCCGCATCGTTCGTATGATTGTAGTATCGAACTTCGTCCGGGAACCACTCCCCCCCGGGGAAGACTTTACTCGCTGTCGGCTCCCGAACGTCAGGCTCTCGAGGATTATTTATCTGTAGCTCTCGATGCCGGTACTATTGTCCCCTCCTCCTCTCCGCCGGGCGGGGTTTTTTTGTTCAGAAGAAGGACGGTTCCTTGCGCCCTGCATTGATTATCGAGGGCTGAATGACATAACAGTTAAGAATCGTTACCCGCTCCCTCTTATGTCATCAGCTTTCGAGATCTTGCACGGAGCTAAGTTTTTTACTAAGTTGGATCTGCGTAACGCTTACCATCTCGTACGCATTAGGGAGGGGGACGAGTGGAAGACGGCGTTCTTCCGTTCGGCCTCGTTAACGCCCCTGCTGTTTTTCAGGCACTAATTAATGACGTCCTGAGAGATATGCTGAACATCTTTGTTTTTGTTTACCTCGACGACATCCTGATTTTTTCTCCGTCTCTCCAAATTCATGTCCAGCATGTTCGCCGCGTCCTCCAGCACCTATTAGAGAACCGTCTTTACGTTAAAGCTGAGAAATGTACTTTCCATGCCGCCTCCGTTAGTTTTCTCGGCTCTGTCATTTCTGCAGAGGGTATTCGAATGGATTCTGCTAAGGTCCAAGCCGTTTTAGATTGGCCCGTACCTAAGTCGTGCGTCGAGCTGCAGCGCTTTCTCGGTTTCGCCAATTTTTATCGACGCTTCATCCGTAATTTCAGTCAGGTGGCTGCTCCCCTGACTGCCCTTACATCCGTCAAGTCGTGCTTTAGATGGTCCGTTTCCGCCCAGGGGGCTTTTGATCTCCTCAAGAACCGCTTTACGTCCGCGCCCATCCTTGTTACACCTGATTTGTCTAGACAGTTCGTGGTCGAGGTTGACGCGTCAGAGGTGGGCGTGGGAGCCATCCTTTCCCAACGCTCTGTCTCGGACAACAGGGTCCATCCTTGTGCGTACTTTTCTCATCGCCTGTCGCCGTCTGAACGTAACTACGATGTGGGTAACCGCGAGCTGCTCGCCATCCGCCTAGCTCTAGGCGAATGGCGACAGTGGTTGGAGGGGGCGACCGTTCCTTTTGTCGTTTGGACTGACCATAGGAACCTAGAATACATTCGTTCTGCTAAACGACTTAACGCACGCCAGGCTCGTTGGGCTCTGTTTTTCGCCCGATTTGATTTTGTTATTTCCTACCGCCCAGGCTCCAAGAACACCAAGCCTGATGCCTTGTCACGTCTCTATTCCTCCGAGGTTCCCACGGACCCCGAGGGGATTCTCCCTGCGGGACGTATCGTTGGGTCGACTGTCTGGGGAATAGAGAGGCAGGTTAAACGAGCGCTCACTCTCACCCCCTCGCCGCGCACCTGTCCTAGACACCTTCTCTTTGTTCCCGCCCCTACCCGCCTGGCCGTTCTTCAGTGGGCTCACTCGGCCAAATTGGCTGGTCACCCCGGCGTTCAGGGCACGCTCGCTTCCATTCGCCAGCGTTTTTGGTGGCCCACTCAGGAACGTGACACGCGTCGTTTCGTGGCGGCTTGCTCCGTCTGCGCGCAAACCAAGTCTGGGAACTCTCCTCCGGCCGGACTTCTCAGACCTCTTCCTATCCCTTCTCGGCCGTGGTCACACATCGCCTTAGATTTCATCACCGGACTCCCTGCGTCGGCGGGCAATACAGTCATTCTCACGGTTATCGATCGATTTTCTAAGGCGGCCCATTTTATCCCCCTCCCTCCGCTAAAGAGACGGCGCAAATTGTCATCGAAAATGTTTTCAGAATTCATGGCCTCCCCTCTGATATTGTTTCGGATAGAGGGCCGCAGTTTACGTCTCAGTTTTGGAGGGAATTTTGTTGCTTCATTGGGGCTTCCGTCAGTCTCTCGTCCTGCTTCCACCCTCAATCTAACGGTCAAGCCGAACGGGCCAATCAGACTGTTGGTCGCATCTTGCGCAGCCTTTCTTTCCGTAACCCCGCGTCCTGGTCCGAGCACCTTCCCTGGGCAGAATATGCCCATAATTCGCTTCCTTCTTCTGCTACCGGTTTGTCCCCTTTTCAGAGCAGCCTCGGGTACCAACCCCCGCTGTTCTCGTCTCAGCTCGCCGATTCCAGCGTTCCCTCCGTTGGCTTTTGTCCAACGTTGCGAGCGCACCTGGAGGGGTGTCAGGTCAGCTCTTTGCCGTTATAGGGACCAAACTGTGAGAGCTGCTAACAAACGTAGAACTAAGAGCCCTAGATATTGTCGCGGCCAGAAGGTATGGCTTTCCACTCTCAACCTTCCCCTTAAGTCTGTCTCTCAGTAAATTGACCCCGCGCTTCATCGGTCCGTTCCGTATCTCGCGAGGTTATTTAGTCCCAGTCACGTCGTGTCGCTGACTTCTTCTCCCCCAGCTATCTTGCGCCAGTGTCCACCCAGTCTTCCACGTCTCCTGTGTGTAAAGCCTGCTCTTCGTAAGCGCTCCCACCCGTCCCCCTTCCCTCCCCGTTCGTGTTGAAGGCGCTCCTATCTACAGGGTCAGCAAGATTCTGGACATGCGCGCTCGGGGTCGTGGTCATCAGTTTCTGGTGGATTGGGAGGGATATGGACCCGAGGAGAGAAGTTGGGTCCCCTCTCGGGACGTGTTGGACCGTTCGCTTATCGATGATTTCCTCCGCGGCCGCCAGGTCTCCTCCTCGGAAGCGCCAGGAGGCGCTCGTTGAGGGAGGGGTACTGTCATGTCTTGTCCTGTCTTGTCATGGTATGTCTCGTTTCTGTTCTTTCCCTCTACTCTGTCGCCCTCTGCTGATCGTTATATGTTACTTTCCCTCTCCTTTCCCTCGTTTCTCATCTCCCCTGAATTCCTCGTTAATCCTCTTCCCACCTGTTCCCCCTTTCCTCTGATTAGCTCCCTACTTCTCTCCCTGCTCTCGCTGCATTCTTTGTTCGATTCTCACTAGAGTTTCTCTCACTCTAAGCAAACTACAGTCCTGTTATCTCTGTCCTGAGTCCTGTCCTGTTGGCATCCGCTGTCACCTCTCTCTGTTCGCTGCTAACCATCTCCACTATTTGTGCCCAGTTATCTGACGCTACGAGAGAGTTGGTATCCGCTATCCACCCTCGACTCCGGTCGGCCCTTGGGAGAGATCCACAGCCTGTAGTTGCGTCCCCGCTTACCCTGACTGTTACCCAAGGACTCGCTCTGAGACTACCAGGAAGCACTTATTTGTTCTGTTTATTATTCGCCCTCTCTGCGGGTTGTTTGTTTGCATACATCTCAAGGAGATGGGTCCTCACTTACCACCTTAACACTAGATTCAGTAGAGGGGCAGTGTTGCTGCTGAATTGTGTTGTACACTGTCCAAATCACAACAAATTCTGGTGACCAACTGGTCTTTTCAGCTGGGATGAGTATATGAATTCTTTGGTTACTTGGAGACATTTAAAAAACTATGTCATTACATTACATAACCATGGCTCTTTCTGGTACTTCAACAAAGCCACAATATAGTTTTATTTTTAGAAAAGCTATTTGCTACACCACTCTATCCTAATACTCTATGTACCTGTTTACCATTTATTTACAGGGTGTAAGCTTGGTAAATTCAGACATATACTTTATCATTATGAGAAGATAGAGGTTTTTATAGAATAATATTGCTCTGCCACTTCAGCTGAATCCCTTTGTCAGGTATAACCCTTTAACAATGACAGACACACATACATAAACACACTCACACCAGGACAGCTCTTAGAAAGAATCAATTGGCCCTTACTGACTTCTCCAGCTCTATCCCTCCATCTCTCTCTGTAATTCAGCCCCAATTCTGCTCTTCATTACGATGGTCAGAGCAGCCTGCTGAAGCTATGTCCCTCTCTGCAGGCATCTGGATAATGTGAAATCCGTGGGGACAGAGAGACTGACAGAGAGAGATTGGAGGAATTCTCATTAAACCAGCATTACATCTTAAGAAAGGCTGCCTGATTCTGACCTACAGGACAAGAATATATGGGGGAAAGAAACGCATGACACTCGACTCTCATAGATCACATTAGTACCATGTAGGAGTTCACATCTGCGTCATCCATTTTTACCATTTAATGTCACTGCTGAAAAGGAGAAACAAAATGATTTTATTTCCTGTTGGGATCCCTCTCTCTGTGCTTTCCCTCTCTTTCTCAATGTATTTCTCCAAATTGGTGGTTGAGGTAAATTGGACATGGTAAAGTGAAATGTATAGCAGGTTTAGTGCAGGAAGAGAGTTGAAAAGTTGAGATCCTGACTGTACTGTACTCTATTTGTCAGCCTTGTCAGATAATCTTAAATGGAAAGATTTAGACATCCTCTTCAGTGAAGGACACAAAATTTTCTCTGGGACCCTCTACAAGATTTATCAGACCCAAGACCAGACTGTTAAAATACAATAAATGAAGTGGAAAAAAGATATAAAACAGACAACGAGGTGGTCTGCGTACACCTCTTAACATTTTCTTTAAATGGTTTTAAGAATGTCCTCCACATTAGACTGCTCAAAATATAGATATGAGGTCTTCTCATTCCAATCTTCTTCATTTCGTGGATAATGCAACTGTACACACGTGTGCCATTGAGCAATCTTCTGCTCATTAATTTTCCCAGATGAGAAGTCCAACCTACACTGTTGTTTATGTGCTAAATTTAGAGTTATCAAATGGAAACATTGTTTTATGGACATTATATCTGGAATTTCTTTTTTCTTGATCTGAAATGAATAATATTAAGAATAATGCTTTTGATCCAAAAAATGTTTACTTCTCTTTTTTCCCCCTCATCCACTCTTTCTCTTATACTATTCTTCTGTTTATTTTTGCATTTTCATTCAAAAACCACCCCTATGAAATGAGTCTGGCTGACTGTATTAGTCTGGTAATCTGCTTTGAGGTCTTCATAGACTATAATATTCAGTAAACTGAGTCCTGGGTCAAGCTACAAAATTAATTTACCAATTTTTACTTTTACTATGATCTCATAGTGGGATTCAGATGCATGAGGCATATTTGTACTGATATACTGATAAGTTCAAAGAAATTAAGTTCACTCAAAATGCTCAAATAGCCTATTTTTAATATTTACATTTCTTAATAAAATGTAATCAAATTTAACTGAGAAAAAAACAAAATTAAGTTGATCAAACGTTAGGGCTGCCCCCAACTAAAGATTTTCCTAGTCGACTAGTAGGCGTTAATTTAAGCCATTGGTCGACTAGTCTTAGTTTTCTAAATAAGCACTTTTGTGGCTTATTTTCAATAAATAGTTTTGATAAACTGGGTGGTTAGTTTTGGATATGACAGTTACAGTATTGTTTTCTTATTACATATCTCCCTGCAATAATAGATTCTGACTCTGCTTAACGTCGGTGTCCTGATCACCCTGTCTGGGTTTATTTTGCAATAACAACCGGCTGATTGTACATTATCCCTTAAACATTATGTACATTAAACTGGTTTATTTCTAAAGATGAATGGAAATTCCATTTTGTGGAGTTTTTTAGAAGAATATCTAATCTCTGTAGATCCACAAGTCAGCAGGGTCCAAAACTTTGAAGCTTAAAAAAGCACATGAAGGCAGCATAAAAGTAATGTCTAAACCAATTGATTTTGGGTGAGAATAGACCAAAATATATTTAAAAAATTGCAGTTGCAGTCTAAAAGCATGTTCATGATTTCAAGCTCGATTACACTTCCTAGCATAATCTAGCGCTCACCCAAAACTGAATAGATTACTTCAGATGTCGTATGGATTACTTTTATGCTGCCTTTTATATGCTATTTGGATCTTCAAAGTTTTGGACCCTTTTGACTTGCATTGTGTGGACCTACAGAGCTGAGATATTGTTTAGTTAATATAGCCATTAGAAGTCTATATTAACCAAATCAGACTGCAGTTTTATATTCTGATAAAGTTCATATGAGTTCAATGTTCTCTGAACTTTTAGGAATGAGATTATACATAAAGTTGGTTATATAGAACTTTGTATGGACAGAGAGATAGCAATTCTTGCACTATCTTCATATCCTTGGTACCCAAGGCTCTATGAGTGCTCTTGTGGCACTTTATATCTAGGTTTAATTATGCCTGCTTGTTTTGACCTCTGACAGCCAATTTCAACTTGTCTGTGTCTCTCCACATAATAACTATTGCATTTACATAAACCCATGAATATTTAACACACAAACACACTTAGAGGAAGATGTCACTTCTCAATTTTCCACAACAATGGGTGTCAGATAACCATGACATCACATTACTTTCTTTATTTAATACATAAAAAGATGGTTCTCTGTACTAAGGTCTGTATTCCATAAATTTCAATTCAGATCATTACACAATTTCCTAGTTGCTTTAATTGACTGCGTGAGCACTGCAACCAATGTACTGTATATTTTGGAAAGGTGGAGTATCTGATGTTCTTTTCTTTTACAGACAAGTTTAATGTGTACGTCGCACTGAAGGTCCAGAATGTTAAGAGCACAACCATCACGGTGCGGGGAGACCAGCCCTGCTGGGAACAGGACTTCATGTTGTGAGTATTTTAGGTTTTTTAGGTTTCCATGATCTTGGGCATGCCTATGCCACAACACTCAACTTTGGGCTAAATGTAAGGGCCTGATACACTAAAGGACTTTATAATAACTCAAAACAAAAATATTATGCAGTCTGTGTAGGGTTAGGGCACCAACTCCCTAGGGGGGCACCATCTTAACCTAGGAGGGCACCAGAAAGTCTACCGGCTGCCCTTACTCGCACGTGATACGTTATTCAAGGACCCAAAAGCAGTTAAGGAACACAGACGATAGCTCGTCCACCTGGAACTAAACTTTTACATTTAGTCTCCCTAATCTTTAATATTTGGTTTTATCATTGGGAAAATAAATAATATTTTTTACTAATTTCAGGTAATATAATTGTCTTTTAAAGATTATAGATTTTTAACATGTTCTTTTTGGTTTGTTCAGTATTTCATCATATAGTCAACATGTTTGTTGAAATTGCCTTCTTTTTCCAGCTTTAAATTATGCAACTCTTCAATTTCTCTTACCTTTGACCCTCTTTTGTCAAAATGACAAACGATAAATAGGTTTTTGATGGCCTTTCAGGGGGTTTTATGTGTCCCACAAATTGTACCCCATTTTCAGATTGTTCTAGAGCAGGGGTCTTAAACAATTTTCAGACCAAGGACCTTTTGGTGGGTAGAGAGACGGAGCCGGGACCTCTGTTACATATTATATAAAATTGAGTGTTACGTTTTATGCCTATAAAATGTGTATGTTAGTCTACCATATTATTGTATGTACATACTTTATGATGTTAATTTTGCATTAAAAAGCTTTTGAAATAATCATTAAAGAATTTACAGCAGGATTCTGCAACTTTTCTGACATGAAGTGACATTTTTCATTTTCCTTGTTAATCACTTTTCAATACCCCCTTCTTAATAAATAAAAAGACAGATAGATAGACAGACAGTCAGATAGATGCAGACAGATAGATAGACAGACAGACAGACCCTGTCCATGCAGAATATTTATTTTTTATAAGGTTACTATAATGGATTTCCCTGTCCATTCAGTTCACTCGACATTGCTGTAAGCAATATGGGGAGTAATTGAAACCCTTATTCAATAATGGAAATACTGTGCTTGGCAGTGGTGTCTGAGCCCCGCCCATTCATGTGCACAGTTGGTCTATATAAGTGGGTGTTCTACCAGGTGCTCTACCAATTCTTCCAAATTTTCTTCCTTCAAGTCTCTGAATTTCGTCTTCGTCTTGGAACCCAATATACACTCACAGTGGACGGAACTTCTCAGCAAGAAGCGAACAGGACAACTCGTTGCATGTGCTCATTGCCTGCACAAAGAGGCTTTCTGCTCCCCTGTGTGTTCCGTTGAAGAGTTCTCCATACTGCCTTTGAAGATGCGCTCAGTGAACAGGATCCCCAGTGAGGGTCAATATCGTGCACACACCACGGACAAGGAGCTTTTTCGTGTTCTCGCGACAGTGGTTGAAGAGCTCGGTCTTGAGTGGTCCCCTCCAGAAGAGCCAGAAAATTCTCGCCTGGATGAATGGTTTTTGCAAACCGGCCATCGTCAATAGACCGTGGTCCAGAAGAGCGCACCATTCTTCCCTGAGGTCCATGCAGAGCTCACAATTTCCTGGTATGCTCCTTACTCTTCACGGATTTGGGTCGGAGGTGCTGCTATCCTCACTAAAGTGGACCATGCCGGTGAAAAAGGCTACCCAAAGCTTCCCCTGGTGGAACAGGCGGTCGCAGGTCACTTCCATAAAACTGCCATGGGATGGAAATCCCGTCCCACCCATCTATCCAAGCCGTGTCGACAGACGTCCACACTGGCTGGAAGAGCTTATACAGCAGATGGATGCCCAACTTTCGGCACCTGAACAGGTGCGAACCACCTAGAACTACTAGCTGTTTTTTGAGAGCTTTCCATTCCGAAAATCGGAAATGTGAATCACCACGTTCTGATTCGTTTGGACAACACAACAGTAGTGGAGTACATAAATCGACAGGGTGGATTCCAATCACCACAATTATTTAGTATGACACAGCGC
This sequence comes from Xyrauchen texanus, assembly GCF_025860055.1. Lineage (NCBI taxonomy): Eukaryota > Metazoa > Chordata > Actinopteri > Cypriniformes > Catostomidae > Xyrauchen > Xyrauchen texanus. The sequence continues at coordinate 11,426,656 of NC_068279.1, forward strand.
TTTCTCCAATGGAGTGGGCGTCATCTCCTTTCATTGCGTGTGACACATGTCCCGGGCCGTCTGAATTTCGGAGCAGATCTGCTGTCACACCAGTGAGTATTACCAGGGAAATGGAAACTTCTTCCTCAGACAGTGATGAGGATTTGGGAAATATTCAGCAAAGCGGAAGTCGACATATTTGCCTCTGTGGAGAATGCTCACTGTCCCTTCTGGTACGCCATGTCCCATGCCCCAATGGTTGCTCTAGCTCACGCAAGTATGCGTTTCCCCCAGTGTGCCTTCATCAGCAAAGTCAGAGGGGACATGGAAACAGTTCTGTTAATTACACCGAAATGGTCAGTCCTGATTCTGGAGATGATAGAAATATTAGATGGCTCTCCATGGGAATTGTTGCTGAGGAGAGACATTCTCTCTCAAGTACTAGGCATGATTTGGCATCCTCAGCCAGAGCTGTGGAATCTACATGTGTGGCCCCTGAACAGAACACATCAGATGAGCCAGAATTGGCTCAGTCGGTGATGAATACCATTTTGCAGGCTAGAGCACCATCCACGAGACACATGTTTGCAAATTGGTGCTCTTTACGTGGTAAAGACCCATTGAACTGCTCCAAAGCTGAGATTTTGACATTCCTTCAAGAGCAGCTGGATGCTGGTATTACCCTGTCAACGCTCAAGGTTTATATAGCAACTATTTCAGCATACCATGCCCTGGAGGCTGGCTCTTCGATAGGCTAACATAATCTAGTCATAAAGTTCCTTAGGGGAGTGAGGTGTCTGAACCCCCCTTGCCCTGCTATGGTGCTGACATGGGATTTGAATCTGGTGCTGAAGGCACTCACAAACTCCCCCTTCAAGCCACTGGAATCTGTTGAGCTGCGAGTGGTTTCCTTAAAGACTGCAGTCCTATTGGCTTTGGCCTAATTTAAATGGGTAAGTGACATGCAGGTGCTGTGGACTGACAGCTCATGCCAGGAGTTTGGTCCAGATCTGTCAAAAGCCACCATTAAACCTATAAAATTGTATCAATGCCCTTCAGGGCTCAGGTGGTTCGTTTGCAAGGCTTCTTTCCCCATCACTTAATTCAGATAAAGAGCAATCTATGCATACGTTATGCCCGGTGAGGGCATTCCATTCATATGTCAAGTGCACCCATCAGTTTACCCTCTTTATTGGTTATGGAGGACACACAAAAGGAATGTCCGTCTCCAAACAAAGGCTCTCGCTGGATCGTTAATGTGATCGCACTAGTTACGAATCACAGGGCACGAATTGCCCTATTGCGTCAAAGCGCATTCAACCAGAGGCATGGCCTCTTCATTTTTGTACTGTTCCTTAAAGGAATAGTTCAGGGCCGGCCCAAGCCTTTATGGGGCCTTAAGCAGAATTAGATTTGGGGGCCCCTCGGTGCCGCCAATATGATTGAATATTGTCAATGCTTGATTATTCGCACACTATAAAATCTAACACACCCCTCAGAACGGTAAGACTCAATTTTATTAGTTGTAGCTGTGTTGCTTACAACATATCAATGTCTGCCTGGCATGATTTTACCCTTCTACGGTTTAAATGTAACAGTAGCACACCTATATTTACCCAATCCTGTTGATCCTCTGTTACCAGTTTTGTGTACTTCCTAGAGAACAATTTGCAGCAGAAGCTGTAGACGGTATCATTTCTTTTTGAATAAGTGAGCAGCTCCACTTACATTTTTTCCCCATTAATTAACTTTCTGTAGGTGTAGTGGAAGCTTCGGCCATCAGGTTTTTCAGGGAATGTGAAGTTTTCCTTTATAGGCAGTGGCCCTCTGCTTACCAGATCAGTCCTTTCTGAGTCGGACAGGATAGATGACAACATCAGTGGATGCACGTGCTGGGAAGTGCTCCTCACATGCAGAGGATGGACCTGATGAAAGATGAAAATAATAATAAAAGCTAGCCATGTTAGATGTCATATTAGAAGGTAATGCAACTGTCTGTCAAAAACAAAGGCATGGTTTATCCATATAAATATATTGATCTGGGATTGTTGAAAAATCATCATCAGCTGTAGCACTGGAACTTGGGGCAGGTGGCGTTGGTTGTGCCCCACGTCCAAAATATTTCAACAGTGCTCCTAGGGAAGTTTCATAAGAGTACATATTTGACAGAATATTTGACAAAATATGTTATTTTCTCAACACAAATTATTATACACAGCAGCAAGCCATCTGTACGCCTAAACAACAACTCTTAATCTATAACTAGCTAATTGAGGCATAATGATATTGGAATATAATAGCAAAGACCCCAAAATGGTAGACTAATGTAAATAATGTTAAGTTGTCAGTTATCAGTACAAAGTTTATGGAACAGAAGCTTATTTTTATTACAAAAATATATACCCAGGAAAGTTATTTTTACACAGAAGACAAACACTTTAATCTAAAACTAGCAAAGTAATATGTTGTACTAATAATATATTAAGATGGCAAGGCTATTTACGGATGATTAATCAAACTTTCCTAAAAAAGAAGATATGCTACATAGGCTATGTTAACTAACTAGAAAGCTAATGTTAGCTCATAACTTAGCCTAGCTACTTAACATACCTTTATCGTGCTGTTTTTTCTCTTCCTCTGTTTTCTTCTTTTTCCTTTTCTTTGCACCAGAGGATATGTCCTTTTTTGTGACATTGCTGTTTTGCTGTCTGAATGTGCATGCATCCTGCAGCCCGTTAACATAATATTGCATTTAATATTGCGTTTTTGTATAATTACCATTGTCCATTGACAGTATAATTACAAAAAAAAATAAAAAAATGAATGTGCTCTTGGGGGCCCCCTGGTGGCCACCGGGGCCCTAAGCAGCCGCTTAGTTCGCTTATGCCTTGGGCCGGCTCTGAGTTCACCCGAAAATGAAAATTCTCTCATCATTTACAAACCCTTAGCACATCCCAGATGTGTATGACTTTCTTTAATCTGCTGAACTCTAATGACGTTTTTTTTAAGAAGATTTTCTCAGCTATTTTGGTCCATACAATGCAAGTGAATGTGTGCTAACATTTTCAAGCATCAAAAATCACATATACTTTTATCAAAAGCTGTTATACCTTTCACTTATTTGAGAAGGCACAGTGCAGTTACGGGGATAGTGTGTTAGGAAATCTCAGCCAGTGGTTTATCTTTGTGTGTGCGCGTGTGTGTGTGTGCGTGCGTGCGTGCTTGTGTGCGCGCGAGTGAGGTCAGATCCTCTGTGCCTGGATTATTGTCCTGCTGCTCACTAGTTCTCTCGAATGAGCAGCAGGTTAAAAATCCACACACACAATGCTTCACCAAGGGAATGAAGAAGTGTTCTATGTATGCAGAGAAAAAAGGAAGGTTTGAGCAGAGGAGAAGGGAATGTATTAAAGAATGAGGGTTTCAGATGAGTAAATGTGAAAGGCCTGTTAGCATGACACATTATGCAGAATGCTGTCATGCTGTCATGTTTACAGCAGACACAATATTCCCTGCTGTCATTTATATGTTTGTGGCTAGACTGTGCTGTTGGATGGCCAGTTTAAATATGCTTCCCTGATATGACAGGCAAAATTAATTTATCATCTCTTTCCAGGGAGGGTGTCTCCAATAATAGATAAAATTAAATGCAGGTTGAACACACACACACACACACACACACACACACACACACACACACACACACACACACACACACGTTGGGTTTCCATGTTTTATGGGGACTCATAATGGTTTTTATTCTATACAAACTTCATATTCCATCCCCTAACCCTACCCCTAAGCCTAACCCTCACAGAAAACATTATGCATTTTTACATTTTCAAAAAAACATAATTTAGTATGATTTATAAGCCGTTTTCCTCATGGGGACTGACAAATTGTCCCCACAACATCAACTTTTACTATCCTTAAGGGCACATTTGGTCCCCACAAAGTGATAAACACACACACACACACACACACACACACACACACACACACACACACACACACACACACACACACACACATGTTGTGTTTCCATGTTTTATGGGGACTTTCCATAGACATAATGGTTTTTATACTGTACAAACTTTATATTCTATCCTAAACCTAACCCTACCCCTAAACCTAACCCTCACAGAAAACCTTCTGCATTTTTACATTTTCAAAAAACATAATTTAGTATGATTTATAAGCTGTTTTCCTCATGGGGACTGACAAATTGTCCCCACAACATCAACTTTTACTATCCTTAAGGGCACATGTGGTCCCCACAAAGTGATAAACACACACACACACACACACACACACACACACACACACACACACACACACACACACACACACACAGTCAAATAAGTTTGCCTATAAAGTGTTTATTGTAAGATAAATGTTTTCTACTTCAGCATAACACCATTCTATGACATTTTAGACTTTCAAAATGTAAATAAATTAACAGATATTTTAATGCTTCAAAGTGCTGGAAAGTGTATGGCACTTCTTTTGTAGTAATATACTGTAAGTGTTCAGAACTAAAGTGGGGACCTGCTGTTGCTTTAATCATAAAAAGTATATTAACATCTATGTAAAGGTTTTTTAATTGGTAATTTGGTGACTTACATACAAGATAGATGCAGCGCAACAAATAGAACAGAACGCAGGTGTATTGAGATGCATTCTTAACGATTTAAGTGATTATTAACTTATGTCTAAAAAAAGTTGCCGCTCCTGCACGAGACATTGAACAACAGCGAGATGCAGCATAACGGTCAAAGCATCCATCTGAAATTCCTAAAAACACAAACTTGATGAACCGGATCACAAAAGTGATCTCCTATCTTAAACTTAAAGGCCGCCATGGTTAGTTATGTGTGATCTTTTGAAATTGCATTGTGCCATAGGGCCACAGTAGCAGACTTTGTGTGTCATATAATGGAAATACTTTAAACCATACATTGATGATTTTTCGGTCTTTACTGAAATTGATAATAATGTGTTAAAAATTGATTTGAATGTTGCCAATGATAAATTCTTTTTTGTTATTTCTATTACCCTATTAACCATCCAGCTGCATATACTGTAGATAAGCACCCGTGAGTAAATTAGGTTGTGAATTTCAATGTGTAGTCAATTACGTTAGTAATTGTAAAAATACATATTTTATATAAATGTGGTAAAACCAATGTTCAGTGTGCCGCAAACAAAAATCCCAGAAAATTTTGTCTCCCAGTCTGACCCTGGTCCAGAATTCATTATGGTGTATAATAATTCAGCAGATAGAACTACAATCTGCCCCCTTTTAAGAGGCTTATGTGCACAAAAATGGAGGCTTTGGTGTGTCCGCTATTATCTAAAGATAACTGCTGAAATGTTAGTATATATTTAAAAATAAATCTGATTCTTTAATAATTTATGTGTTTTTGGAATTTATAAGCTTCTTTTGAAGTGCGCAAAGAATATTTTTTTTTGTTATGTGGGTTCAGCTCAAAAGTAATTTGAACAGTATAATGACTATTTTCAGTTCAATGTAAAAACTCATACAGAATCATGCATGCCATGCAAATGAAATATGTTTGTATCACTGTCAGGGTAAATCCTGGACTGCTTGAATCTATGTGATTATATAATGCAGAGATTAAGATATACCAACAGCTGGTCAAAAATGGGAATTATTGTGTGGATAATGACTAGCAGAAATGGATGCATAGATGAGGTGAAATATGACGTCAGCCTTTAAATAACTACATGATTTTATGAGAAACTTGAGATTAAATGAATGTACATATAGATGAAGAGCGTAAAGCAAAAAGCGTGTATTTATGGTACTGTGAAAGGTCACCATTTCATTTGTAATCAGATTATAGCTTTCAATAGTATATTTAAAATTAACCTGAAGTATGAAAAAAAAAAAATTTTAAGATTACATAGTGTCAATTAATATGCTTGCAAAATTCTGTTTAACATATTTTTTAGATATGTATTACCATGTCAACAGTGTATGAATGATGTAAGAGAAAGAGAGAAAGGGACATAAAGAGAGAAAAATTATTTTACATTAACATTTATGTTAATATTACATAAAGAAAATAAATATTAAAGTATATAACACTGTATTAGAGATTGAGACACATTGTGTATGCTTTCATGCGTTTGTGTGTTAGTGGAGTAAGTGAACATGCCAGTGAACAGGATGAGAGAGAGTTTGGGATAAAGAGGATGAGCCTATGGGCTTTTATCTTTGAGGAGTTAAACTGTGACACGTGCTTACCTCACATGGCAGGGATCAGACTAGTAAAAAAGCAAGAGACAAATTGATAGTGATAGAGCAGACACAAAGTGAGGGAGATGGACAGAGAAAGTGTTTACTGAACAAAATTGTAGACATTGTATATCAAATTACTTGTGTTTATTCTTGTACCCAGTAAGTGTAACATTTGGTTTTGCACACTGAGTAGTTCAATTGAGAGATACAGTTGTGACAGAAGCAGATATGTGACATGTTATCTGTCTCTGTCACACTCTTACTGTATACACCATTGAAAGCAAAGTTTCTATATACAGCTATCATTGATTTTATTCTCTGTCCATCTCACATACACACTTGAGAACATTGTATTTTATTGTGCAGGTTGAGTGTGTGTTTGTATAGTGTAGGTACATGTCTTGAAGAGAGCAGTTTTAAGTCTTTTCATTTAATTTTTGCCTCAGTGGACTAGTGTTAGAGAACAAATTCTCTTTTTGACTTCAGTTTTGTCTTCTGGGTGGGAAACAAAGAGAGAAAGATGAAGATGCAAAACAGAACAACGTATGACCTAAGAAGATTGTCGTTTATGCTCTCTTGCTTTGGGAATATTAGTTAGTGAATCTGTAGTATATTGATTTCATGAGAATCATTTACAGTAAAACATTGTATGACAAGAGGCAGTTGTACTGTCATTAGTTTACTGTTACGACAGGTCATGCTGAGATCTCTAATAGTACCATTAAAGGTCATTATGTTTAAATTATCTTAAAATTGTTTCTCCTATCCAAACATAGTATGCAGAGACAACTGTATATGCATTTTTTGGTGGGACTAAGGGTTGAAACTATCATTATTTTTGCAATTTTGTCTGGTGGTGCCAGTGGCACAGTTGGTTCTGTGGCATGGGAGCTGAGGGTCAAGACGTGTATTGTTTAGTGCCCCTTCTCCAAGAGGGACTACTTTGGTCATTTCATATTTTCTACTACTGCTCTTTCTGTTTGCACTGTTGGGTCATACACATGCAGATTCGTACTTCAACTCCGGCCTATATTGTATTTGTTGTAGTACTGTTTTGGTTTGGTTTTGATGTACTTACTGTACAATCCCCCCGGAGCAACCTGGAGTTAAGTGCCTTGCTCAAGGACACAATGGTGGTGGCTGTGGGGATCGAACCAGCGACCTTCTGATTACAAGTTATGCACTTAGCCCACTATGCCACCACCACTCCATGTATTCATTATGCATGATGCATGTCCCGGGCGAATTTACTGTACAGAGAATGGAGACTTTATCCACAAGCGGTGAACCAGGCATGTGAGAGGTACGGCCAAGCTTCCGTATCTATTTGCATCGCACAAAAACGCTCACTGACATTCATCTGAAAGATGAATATAATATTTTATATTATAGAGAGAAAATAATAGTTTTGAGGTTTTAACCTTAAGCATTCAATTTGTTAAATGTCTGTATATAGAGCTTATAATAATGCATTGGCAATGAACACTTAAGTCTCTTGCCAATAAAGTTTGATATGAATTGAATCAGATTATGCCCAAATTGTAATTACAATGTCCACTGATTTTATGGCATGTATACATATACTTGTATCATAGATTAACACCTGTAAAAATATGTGTAATTAACTCTATCCACAAAGAAAATAAATGAATAAATTAAACTGAAGATTTTAACATGTATATATTTAAATAATTATATTATGACTAACCAATTTCATCCAGGTTCTTTGAGACAATTATAAGTATAAAGTAAATATATTTATGATGATTTTGTAATATTTGTTGTAATGTACTGTATCATGTGCCATAATTTAATCACAATCAATCACTATTAATCACAGAAAACTGTGTGATAAATTAGTATTAAAAATGTAATCGATTCACAGCCCTACTTCATTGACCTAGTCATGATCCATCATCGTCAAATTGTGCTGCCATTCACTATGTGATTAGGATTGGTGTGGCTCAATCGTTTAAGATATGGGACAAAATATGCTACCATTATTGTGCAAAACAGCTTGCTCAAGGGTGATAGTCCAAATCTCTGATTGGCCCTGTCTCTGTGAGGGGTCATTCATACCTGAGACCATTTGCACTATTTCTTGATTTTTTTTAATCTGGCATGCGCTATGTGGATGTCTTTGACCATTGTGATGCATTTAGCTGCTTTTCAGCATTTCTCGCCATGACCTTTTTAATGTTAAAAAGTTAACCTTTTAATAATACATCTTTTGACATTCTATTCCATTCAGCTGGACTGTATTTCATTGTTTTTGAACTCAAGAGTACATCCTGTGTAAATGGCCAATTATATGTGTTGCATAAGAAAGCTTTTGCTAAATAAATTACAATGTAATGGTTACATTGACAGCATTCTGCCACCCTTAAGCTCTTTAGAAACTGCTAAAAGTCACTAAAGAAGAGATAGATGATGAAAGAGAAAATAATGATGAAAGAAAGATGAGAGAGAATAAAGAGAAAGATAGAGAGAGAGAGAGAGAGAGAGAGAGAGAGAGAGAAAGAGAGAGAGAGAGAGAGATACAAATGGTATGATTATGGAAATTAGTTGTTCAGAGAAATGAAAATACTTAAAGGTGAGGTTGGGACTCCTGACAGATCAAATGTTCTGATCTGAGTGCTCAGAGAGACCTATAATTAATTCCCCCTCCTCTTATCCTGACTCTTATTATAATCACTGTGTCCTGATATGAATATGATTGTGAAGAATTAGTCAGATTTCTGCAATAAAATATCTGCTAAGGTAGTTTAACAAGTAAGAACTTTAATATTAACAGCATTGTGAAAAAGAAAAGAAAGTTCTGTCATTATTTACTTTACCCTCATGTTGTTCCAATCCCATATGACTTATGTGAAAACACAAAAGGAGTTTTTGGGCAGAATGACAGCCTCAGTCACTGTTCACTTTCATTAAATGAAAAACGAAAGAGAATAGTGACTAAAAGTCATACGTCTTTGGAACACCATGAGAGATAGTACAGATAAATTATGACAGAAATGTATTTTCTGGGTGAACTTTCTCTTTAATTGTGATACCTCTTTTTGGCCCAGTTTAAGGCCCATTGCATGTATTCTTCTCAAAGAGTACAGTCCCAGAATGTGCTATGATGTGCTCGTAAATCCAGAACTCCAATCATATTCCAGAAATTTGGCAACAAATTATTGGCATTAATCAGTTAAATCTAATATATAAGGAACAAGTTCAAAATGTTTTTATGACAGGTTGTTTTCACTCATAGATGAAGCTTGAATATTTTTCGAGAGACACAATGACTAATGCTATGTATGCAAAAATGCAAGACAAAACAATAATTCAATTTAAATAGGGACAAAAATGTAATAACAATGCAAATTACAGTCTCATGG